>NW_006204759.1:3332780-3337558 GCF_000334495.1 Tupaia belangeri chinensis
ACTCTTTCCTAATCAGATCTTGTGAACTTAGGTTCTAGAGGTAGGCCAGCATTTGTGTCTACATTTATCACTGTCTTTCTGTGTGATATTTTGCAATTCATCTCACCTGATAACAACATCTAATAGAATGCTATAATAATTTTATTTCACCAGATAAAATGGCTCAATAATTCTTACCTTGTGGAAGTTTTCTGATGTTCAAAGAGATAATGCATGTAGTGCTGTTAAGGGTTATATGTATCTTGATGTTACTGTCGTAAAATTTATATCTGCAGAGTCCATAGCCTTTACCTGGGGAGTAAGCTCAAATGTTGTCAGAAAGTTCCTGACCTGTGGTCTTCATGTCTTTCCACAAATGGGAAGTTGACAGTTAACTGGTCCAACACCTAGTAACATTTCTTTATAGAGGATGACATACTAGAGAGCAGGTTCCTAGGTTTCTGTTGGCAAAGGGTAGAAGACAGGACAGGCATGGTTTGTAAAGAGTAGCCCTAAGTTTCTGAACCACAAATCAGAATGGATGGAGAGTTGTCCTAAATCGAGCTTGAAGACAAAGCTTTCTGTGTCCTCATGAAAGCAGGGTGGGTCACAGCATAGAGAGTATTGATAATTATTTACCAGATTTCAAAATCTCTTGAAATAAGACTCTCCTATGTCTTCGTTCAGGTCAAAGACAGAGTAATTGTTGATGCTCATTACACACTCTTACAATGGTGTCCTGAGGGGACACTGGCTCTTGAGAGAATCTTTCCCAGAAGGAAGGATGGGCAGGAACTTTTCCTGGAGAGTGTCTCTAGGGTTTACAGTCTGACCTGTTCTATTCCCATTTTTTTGTTGGAATGTGATCCCCTTTCCTCTTTGGTTCAGCACAAACTTGAAATCACTTCATGGGAGCTTAAAATACTGTGGAACAAAAGAGTTTTTGTACTTTCTTCCAACCCATTCTTAAGTCTGTCAGGTGTTGGGTGAGGCGAAGAAAAAGATTTCTGTTTTGTCTTTTCTCTAGCATTTGACTTGAGGAGGGTTAGGGTAGAAATTATACTTCTTTAAGTTTTATTTTTTTTTCTAGTAAGCTGATAGAAGTTTCTTATAGATAGAAACGGTCTTGGGGCCAGCATGTGGCATGGTAGTTAAGGAAATGGACGCTCTCACATGATCGAACATGGTTCAATTCCTGGACCTGGTAGCTTGCTTTCTCACTTTCTCTCTCTCATTCTCTGTTTCTCTGGTCAAATTAAAAAGAATGAATAAATAAGATTAAATAAATAATTTAAAAACATAGAGGGCCTTAATATCATCAAATTCACTTTATGTATGTGTCACCTTTGTACTAGCCCTGAATAGTCACTATGCTATGATTTATCACCTTCTATGGCAGAAAGAACATTACCTTCTATAGAGAAAGATTGTGAAAACTGAGTTTTGGCTGAGTTTGAATCCTAGCTCTGCCATTTGGTGACTGTAACTCATCTAGGGCACTTATTTAGCTTCCTTACAATACTAAAATGGGAATAATAATGTTAATAACAGCAACATTCTCATGAAGTTGTTATGAGAATGAATTAGCATCTGAAAAATACTTAAAGTGGCATCTAGCACATAGTTAACACAAATGTTAACTGTTGGGGGCCAGTTGATGGCATGGTGGTTTAGGCACTGGACTCCAACATTGTGGAACATGGTTCAAGACCTGCACCTGGAAGCTTGAAAATCACACAGGGTACAAGTATGTGTATGCCCAGAATCCTAGGAGGAGTATGGAGGAGAAGGGGAAGGATTGTGGCATGATCATTTTCCTGGAGAGTGATTTCTCACTTTCTCTCTTGCTGTTTCTCTCCAGAGAGTACACATCCTATGGCAATAACATTAAAAGAAAGAAAGAAGAAAAAAAAATTCTAACTGTAATTTTTTTACTTTTATACTAACTCTGAACTACTTCCCTTACTACATGTAATTCCATGTATTCAGTACTAGTCATATAATGACTCTCCAAGTGTTGTATATGACTCTGCACATGACAGATGTTGAAACAACTTTTGTTGAATTGTGTTTTCTTTGAGGTGTATTTTTGGTCACACAGTATTGGCTATGTTCTTCTTAAAAAAAAATTATAGGGTGCATGTGCTCATCAGAAGAGAGATAAAGAGAGAACAAGAAAGTAACCCTTCCCCAGGGAGGATGGCCATGCCACAATCCCTCCTCCTCCCATGTTAAGATTATGTTCCAGTTTTTTTTTTTTTTTTTTTTCTTTTTGCTATAAGGCGCATGCAGTCGCCAAAAAGACAGAGAGAGACAGAGAGATAGAAAGTGAGAAATCACCCCCCAGGGGAAGGCCATGCCACAATCCTTTTTCTTCTATTCTCCTCTTGGGATCTTGGGCATGCACACACATGTGCCCAGCATGAATTTAAGCCAGTGGGTCTGGGACTCAAACCATGGTTGACTACATTTGTTTACAGTGACAGGTAGGGGTTCAGATTCATCTTTCTGCAGGAAGTCCAGTGACATAGCCATTATGCCAACTGCTGGTCCCCATGTTCCAGTTATTAAGATGATTCTTCTTGGGACCAGCAAATGGTGTAGTGGTTACGTTGCTGAACTCCCATGTAGTCAACCATGGTTTGAGTCCCATATTTGGTGGCTTAAACTTACTCTGGGTGTGTGTGTGTGTGTGTGCATGCCCAAAATCTTGAGAAGAGAATGCAGTAAAAGGGATTGTGGCATGGCCATCTCCTCTGGGAGATGATTTCTCACTTTCTGCCTTTCTGCCTCTATCTCTTCTGCGAGTGCATGTGCCCTATAACAAACAAACAAACAAACAAACAAACAAGCAAACCCTCTCTTAAAAAAAAAAAAAAAGACAGTGCCTTTCTAGGTACAGATTAGACTACATCCCAGACAAAAATATCTTCCTCCCCTTAGCAGTAATCACATTTTACATTGGTAACCTCAGAATCTCTTACTACATCCATGTTTACTTACTGGATTCCCATTAGGAGAAAGAAATTGTGCAATGGCATAGAGAGAGAACTAAGAGGAAAATGATGCTATAATCCTCACAAATTTGCATTTATTTTTTGTGGACAATGACTTCAGCTTTCATTAACTTATCAAAATAATCACTGACCCCTCTGAAAACTGCTATTCTATTTTTATTTTAATTATTATTTATTATTATTTATACATTCAATCATTACACATCATTTAGTTTGTAAAGAGATTTTACCCAATATGATATATGCCACACAGCAAATACTATACACATTACCAACAGGCAACAAACCATTATCTGTGTCCCACAAATGTCTTATTTCTCTATTTTTTCAAAAATTTCCCTTCCTGCTCTCTTCCCCTCTCCCACTCTCCTTCCACTTTGTCCCCAGTGTCCAAACAATTTTCAATGTTTTTATGTCCACCAGACTTTCAGTCTCTACCATAGAATGAAGTCAGTCAGGATATGTTAAGGGGAGACATACAATGTCTCTGCTTCATAGCCTGACTTGCTTCACTGAGCAATAAATTTTCTGTGTTCATCCACTTTCTATCAAAAGCCAGGGTCTTGTTATTAATGTTGAATAGTATTCCATGGAGTATATGTGCCACATTTTTTCAATCTATTTATGGATATTTGGGTTGGTTCCATGTCTTAGCATTTGTGAATAATGCAGCAATAAATATCAATGTGCAAGCGATTTTCCAACTGAGCATTCTCCTATCCTTGGGGTAGATACCCATGAGTGGAATTGCTGGATCATATGGCAGTTCTATTTTAAGGTCTTTGAGGAACCTCCATATTGTTCTCCACAGTGGCTGGACCATTTTACATTCCCAACAACAATGTAGGAGTGTTCCCCTTTTGCCACATCCCCTCCAGCACTTATCATTATTTATTTTTTTAATCTTCGCCATTCTGACTGGAGTTAGGTGGTATCTCATTGTGCTTTTGATCTGCATCTCCCTTACAATGAGGGATGTTGAACATTTTTTCATATGCTTTTTGTCTGTTCATATGTCTTCCTTAGAGAGTTATTTATTCAGCTCATTTTCCCATCTTTTAATTGGGTTAATCATTTTCTTCTGGGTAAGCTGCTTGAGTTCCCTGTGTATTCTGATTATCAGTCCCTTATCTGAGGCAGAGCTAACAAAAATTCTCTCCCATTTCAAGGGTTATTGATTCGTACTAATTACAGTGTCCTTTGCTGTGCCCCAAACTCCTTAATCTGATATAACCCCACCTGTCTATTTGGGAGATTATTGCTTGTGCTTTGGGGATCTTGCTTAAGAATTCTTTGCCAATCCCAGTGCCTCTAAGAGTTTCCTCAGTTTTTTCCACTAGTAGTTTTATAGTTTGCAGTCTTAGGCCTACATATTTGATCCACTTTAAGTTGATTTTTGTTTACAGTGACAGGTAGGGGTTCAGATTCATCTTTCTGCAGATGGATAATCAGTTTTTCCAGCATTATTTGGTAAAGAGGTTTTCCTTTCCCCATTGGATTGACTGGTACCCTTTGTCAAAGATCAGCTGGGACCAGCAGTTAGCGGAATGGCTATGTCGCTGGACTCCCATGTAGCCTACAGCGGTTCAAGTCCCAGACCCAGTGGCTTAAACTCATGCCAGGCGTGTGTGCATTCGTGCCCAAGATCCTGAGAAGATAATGGAGAAGAAGGGATTGCGGCGTGGCCATCCCCCCTGGGGGGTGATTTCTTGCTTTCTATCTCTCTGTCTCTGTCTGTCTGGCGAGCGCACGTGCCCTATAGCAAAAACCTCTCCCCCCCCC
>NW_006204759.1:3337575-3339352 GCF_000334495.1 Tupaia belangeri chinensis
CCCCCCCCCCAAAAAAAAAAGATCAGTTAACGGTATGTTTTGGGGTTTATTTCTGGGGTCTCTGTTCTGTTCCAGTGGTCTTCATGTCTGTTTTTGTGTCAATACCATGCTGTTTTGGTTATCACAACTTTGTAATATATTTTGGGGTCAGGAAGAGAGATTCCACCCACCCCACTCTTCTGGCACACGATGGCTTTGGCAATACAGGGTCTTTTATGATTTTAGAAAAATGTATGATGGTCTTTTCTAGATCTGTGAAGAATGTCTCTTGTAGTTTTATAGGGATTGCATTAAATATATAGATTAATTTGGCTATGATTGCCATTTTGCTTGTATTAATTCCCCCAATACAGGAACGTGGGATGTCCTCCCCCTTTTTTGTGTCTTTTTAAATATCTTTTTAAAGATTTTCATAGTTTTTCTTATAGAGATCCTTAACCTCATTGGTTATTTTTATTCCTAGGTATCTTATACTTTTTGTGGCTATGGTATATGGGATTACTTTATTCAGTTCTGTCTCTGTCTGCTCGTTGTTTGTATATAGAAATGCTATAGATTTTTTGTAATTTAATTTTGTATCCTGCTACTTTATCGTATGCATTTATTACTTCAAGGGGTTTTTACATGGGGCTCCTGAAGTCAAGCTGAGTGTGGGGCAGTTCGAAGATTAGGTCTACCATGTAGGCATGAAACCTGTGGCTGTGGATTTTGCTCTGGTGTCAGGGTGGGTCTGGAGGCCCAGTCAGCATGGTCTGAGGTCATGTGGGGCCAAATAGTAAATTTGTTGCAGCATATTCAGTGTTGTGGCATATGGCAAAGTTCTTTATTCACCTTCCTTTGATGATATCTCATGGTGCACTCTGCTACTTGGGTTGGGGGAGTTTTGATGCAAGTAATTCAGAACTCTCCTCCTACACTCTCCAATGTGTCTTTAAAACCTTTAATTAATTAATTAATTAATTTGACATACTTTCACTGAACATTACCACAGCATACCAAATGCAATTTTCAAGCCAGAATACAATGTAAAATGGCTTAATCATACATGTTATTGTCAACAAATAATTTTCCCTTTCTTGTTTCTTATATATCTATATGCATATCTATATCTATATCTATCTATATCTATATCTGCCCCCCATTTCTCACTCTCTGCCATTTCCCATCCTCCTCCCACCCTGTCTCTAGTATCTGCAGTTGCTTTCCATTCCTTCATTCTTTCCCACATTATATTGATTCACAAAATATCTTAATCTAAATACTTTCTTTTTATTTATTTATTTATTTTTAAATTTAAATTTGTTTACATTCATTCACTGTACATCATTACCGCATACAAAATGAGATTTTCCATTCAGAGTATACTGTATATTGTCTCAATCAAGCACATCAACATACATGTTATTGTCAACAAATAATTTTCCATTTCTTGTTTCCTGTATGTTTTGCTCCCCCCGCCCCCCCATCCTTGATTCCCTATCTCTTATCCTCTGCCATCTTCCACTCTCCTCCCACACTGTCTCTGGTATCTATGTTTACTTTCTATACTGTTCTCCCCCCACCCCCCACACACATTTTATTGAATTACTAAAGATCTTAACTAAGCTAAATATTTTCATAGCAAACACAGCTGATATATACATTTCCATGAACACAAGTCTAACTTTAGGCATCCTATAAAGTAGCACCTAATTGGGGCTGTATATCTTACTGCGGTCATCGAATGGATTTTTTTTCTGAAACTTTTTTTTTGTAACTTAATTTACATTCTTTCCCT
>NW_006204759.1:3340614-3349568 GCF_000334495.1 Tupaia belangeri chinensis
TTTGGAGAGATTTTCACTATAGGGCACGTGCGCTCACCAGACAAAGAGAGACATAGAGACAGAAAGCGTGACCATCCCCCCGCAGTCCCTTCTCCTCCATTCTCCTCTTGGGATCTTGGGCACGCACGCACACGCGCCCGTCTTGAGTTCTAAGCCACTGGGTCCGGGACACGAACCGTGGTTGACTACGTGGGAGTCCAGCGACATAGCCATTATGCTAACTGCTGGTTCCCTATTAGACATTTCCATGATTTGCATTGAACTGCTTGTGGATGAATAGGAATTATTCTTTTCCTTTGGAGGAGAGGTAATTTCTTGCTTTCCCATATTTCTTGTGGTCCTGCGGTGATTTCTTGTCATCTGATGGATGGTGTGTTTCTTTCTCATTCTTGAAGTTCAATCTGAGTGTTCAGGAGCAAGCAGAAAGAGGTGATCTGGAATCTCTTTGCTGTTCTGTTGTGATCGCACACAAGCTTTGTTTGCTGGAGCCTGAATTATCAGTAGAAAATTTTCATTTCTCCTGTCCCCTGAAATGACTAGTTCATGGGAGCCATGAGGAATCCTCTTCACAATCTAAATACTTTCAATAGTAAGTTCAGCTGATATATACATATCTGTGACTAAAAGTTGACTTTAGGCATGGAACTCTGTGGGTAGAATGAATATACTACAAAATAGCACATAGCTAAGACTATATATCTTACTGTGGTTACTAATTAGGTATTTTTTAAATATATTTTTTAATTTCAATAAAGGTAGTTTTAGCTTTAATAAATAAAAATAAAAAAATGTTAAGAGAACTTTGCTTAATACTTAAATCTAGGAAACAGGTTAGGATACTGTTCAAATAGTAGGTACATGGACAACTCGAGAGAAGACAAAACTCCTTAACACTGGAAAACAAAGCATAGAAGATCAGTAATGTTTTAGTCAAAAGTAATAAAATTCTATTTCACCAGTTCAAACTCATGTACTTTATGTTCTGTTGTGGTCCAATCTTTCCATTTAAATTCTGGAAGATAACGTTCAACTCTGGACTTGTCCCTACCATGAATCTGGGCATTTTCTTAGCTGTTTTAGAACTCTTATTTCTGTATGTCTGACTTTAGTTTTCCTGTGATAGTTTTCCTCTCCCTTCAAAATTTGTTGGAGAGCTGGTCTGTTATTGGTAAATTCTTTCAGGTTTTGTTTATCTGAGAATGTTTTTATCTTCTCTTCCCATATGAAGGATAATCTTGCTGGATATAGTATTCTTGGTTGAAATTGTTTTTCACTCAATACTTTGAATATATTATCCTAATTCTTTCCTTGCTCACATTGTTTCCTATGAGAGATTTGTTGTTAGCCTGATGGGATATTCTTTGTAGGAAACTTGATGTTTTTCTCTTGCCAGTCTGAATATCTTGCCTTTGTCTGTGGTTTTGGTCATTCTGGCTATAATGTGTCTTAGAGAAGATCTTTTGTGTTAATTCTGTTTGGGGTCCTTTTTATTTCTTGGGTCTGGATCTTCAAATGCCTCTCTAGGTTTGGAAGGTTTTCCAGGATTTCATGTACTAGATTGTCAATACCCTTATTAGTCTCTTCAGCTTCAGGGATATGGATTATCCAGATGTTTAGATGTTTAATTGTATCTAGTATTTCTCATATATTATTATCATTTTTTCGGCTATTTTCTGTCTTCATGGTTGATTTTACTAGTCCAGTGATCCTGTCTTCTACATATGAGATTCAATTTTCTGTATGATTTAGTCTGCTTTTAATACTTTCAAAGGATGTTTTGACTTTCTTCATCTCCAACAGTTTCATTTGACTCTCTTTTACGGTGTATGTTTCCTCTTTCAGCTCTCGCAAGAACTTCTTTCCCCCAAGAATTCATTGCCTTTTTTCTTCTGTTGTTCATTGTCTCTCTTCTCTTCCAGCTCTGTCAGTTTTGTCACTATGAATACTCTAAAGTCTTTATCAGACATTTCCATGAGTTCCATTGTACTGTGTGTGGATGAAGAGGAGTTATTAATTTCCCTTGGGGGTGAAGTATTTTCTTGGTTTCACATATTTCTTGTGCCCCTGCAGTGATTGCTAGTCATCTGATGGGTTGTTTGTTTCTTCCTAATTTCTAGAAGATCAATCTGAGCAATCAGAGGTGGACGGGAGGATGTGGTCTGCAAATTCTTTGGTGTTGCATTTTTCTCCCTTTGTGATGCTGATTCAATGTAAGTTGAGGAATATGAGGACCCAAAGTATGTGGATTTTGGCAGCTTTTTACTTAGACTTGTCTAGACCCTCAATGGATGGAGGCTGAGAAGCAAAGTGATGAGGTAAAACAAAAAGAATAAGGAAACAGAGAAAGAGAGAAATTGGAGAAAACAAACCAACAAACAAATAAATTATTTATTTGTTAATTTTAAAAAACAAAAAGTGAAAACTACACAGCATGCTTGTTCTCAGCTTTCATGGTATACTTAATCTTCTTCTGGCCTGCCCTTTCTCTTTGCCTAGATGGGAGGGACAAACGGGAGGGGATTATTGCCAAGATAAAGGAGGATTTAAGAGCCAAGAAAAAACTTTACCTTAAATAATTTTTTAAAAAAGAAAAATAAATAAAACAAAAAGACAGAGACAGACAGACAGACAGACAGAGATAGAGAGACAGAGAGGGTCAGAGAGAAGGATATAAGGGTTCTACCAGAGTAAATTCTCAGCAGAACATCTTCATTGCCTTATCTCTGAAATCACTAAATCTCAGCTCTCTTCTTCTTCTTTTTTTTTTTTTTAAAGGCCCACTCACAAATCTTTATTGAATGATTATTCTACAATGGGATAAGATACAAAGATGAATAAAGATACAGCCTCTGCCTTAAAGAAATGTAAAGAGGGAAAATTAACCTTACAGAAATAAAAGCAATAGAACATCAAAGATGGAATAATAGAACTGTACAATATAGTGTGTAAGCTACAGTGAAAAAACAATAGGCGAGAGCACCTCTACCTGTGAGATCAGAGAAGAGCTATATGAAATTTCTTGGAGGAGCTTCTTATGCTATTGTGAAGGACGTGTAGGTGTTCACAAGGTTATCAAAGTTGGGGAAAATACTAATAATTAATAAAAGATGTTTTGTGTAAATAATTGGATGTTTTTCACCATTATATCAATGTGTCTTTTAAAATTTATGTGTAACACCTAGGTATTGTGACCTCTCACCTTGTTTTCTTAGCCTCTGTGAAGGCTTTTTTGGGTGTGTGTGTGGTGAATAGATGTTCAAATGATATTTCTGAGGGGGACAATTATTTGAACCTTATACCATTATTTTGTACTGCATACTGCTGAATGTATTCAGAATTGCTAAAAATTGTTAGCAAATTGACCATTATATAATGTCCTTTTTGTCTCCTTTGACAGTTTTGACATATCCTGTTTCTCTGTTATGAGGAGGATAGGCAGTCCTCTCTTTGGTTGTCATTTGCATGTGTTTTTTTTTTTTCTCCTCCATTCCTTCATTATAAATTTATGTGTCCTTAAATCTAAGAGAACTTTCATCTAGATAGATTTCAGTTTTTTAAAATTTTAATTTATTTTATATATTCAATCACTATACATCAGTACAGCTTATAAAGTGAATTTATCCAGCCTGAATACACTTCACACCACTTCAGTTGACAATCTTATACGTATTATCATCAACAGGTAATTATTCATTTCTGTGTTCCATAAATACCTTCCATTTTAATTTTTCTTCTCGATTCCTTTCCTCACACCCTCCCCCTTCTCTCACATTTTTCTTACACTGTCTCCAGAATCCATAACTATTTTCCATACTTCTATATCCTCTAATCTTTCAGTTTCCACAAGAGAGTGTAGACAGTTGATATACATTAAGTAGAGACATATGGTGTCTCTCTTTCATAGCCTGGCTTGCTTCACTCAGCAGTAAATCTTCCAATTCATCCACTTTCTATCAAATGCCAGGGTCTTGTTTTTCTATGGATGAGTAGTATTTCATAGAGTATATGTACCACATTTTTCAATTCATTCCTCTGTTCATGGACATTTGGGTTGGCTCCATGTCTTAACAATTGTAAATATTGTTGCAATAAACATAGATGTGCAAGGACTTTTCTGACTGAGTATTCTCCTTTGGGTAGATACCCAATTCTACTTCTTTGGGTAGATACCCAGAAGTGGAATTGCTGGATCATATGGTAGTTCTATCTGTAGATCTTTCATGATCTCCTTGTTGTCCTCCACAGAAGCTAGACCAATTTACCTTCCCACCAGCAGTGGAGGATAGTTCCCCTTTAACCACAGCCCTGCCAGCACCTATAATTAATTTTTTTTTAAGTTTTCACCATTCTGACTGGGCTTAGGTGGTATCTCATTGTAGTTTTGATCTGCATCTCCCTTATTATGAGGGATGTTGAGCATTTTTTTCATATGCTTTTTGGCTGTTCATATGTCTTTCTTAGAGATTTGTTTGTTCAGTTCATTTTCCTATCTTTTAATTGGGTTGACTTTTTCTTTTTTGAAGTAAAGAAAAGGGTGGAATTTAATTTTATTTTTAGGGCATTGCAAAGTATGAAATTCCACATAGAAATAAGAAACCCATTTGGAGGACAAGCTTCATACGGTATGTACAGTTTGGAACTGTTCAAGTATAGTTCATTGAAAAAGTGCTACAATAACAACTACATTTAAAAAGAGTTCTTGGTAGAGAAACAATAAGACAAACTTATATCAAACATAGTACATGACAAACACCTCTGTGCCTCAGCTGTGTAGTCTAGAAGTTAAAGGTCCTGGGACCTGCACTTTGAAGGTTTAGACGTCAGAGATAGTTTGGACATAGCTTTCTGATCTTCCTAGTCCTCTACAGAGAAATACTTTTCAATAAAGTTTAATGAAGCCTTGTACACAGACTCATTTTCATGGTTTTGTAGGGCTTCAATTTTTATCCAGGCCTCCACATTCTTTGATCATTATACTAAGTTTCTCAGTTTCTTCTAGCTGCTCAGCAGCCTGAAAGATATTTGAAATGGCATCCAAGATAACCAGAATAATTTTGATATCTTTCACAGTTAAGTGGTTCATCAACAATTCTATGATGCCACAGTGGAGAGGTATACAATCTGCTCAACTGTTCTGCTTATGTAGTTTGTCACAGCCCACACAGCCTCCTTTTGTGTCTTAAAGTCAGCCTTGGAGACCACTTGTCTTGGAGATAAGAAATGGGACTAACCTGTAATTCATAACCTGCTGAATCTGGTCCTACCTACCAGCGGTGATGTTGGACATTGTCCAAGTAGCTTCCTTCTGAATATTCATTTTGGAGTTAGTTAGCAGGCTGGGAAAAACAGCAAGTACTCCAGCATCTATCACAACCTGGGTATGTTCATCTCTCCCAGTGACAATATTACCTATGGCTCTTAGGGCAGGAGTCACAATGGGCAATTTGGTAGCTCCTAGAAACTTCACAAATTGGGGAATAACTCCTGTTTTCACAACTATTTCAATCCAGTCATTTGGACCATTGGTAAGGTAGGAAATAGCCCAGCAGGTATCTGCTAATACTTCTGGATCATCGTGATGCAGAAGATGGACTAAAGTAGGAAGAATCTGTACAACAGCATCTAGCGAGGGTGCAGGATTCTTGTTGCAGCAGAGGTTTGAAAGTGTCCAAGTAAGGTTATGTTATGTAAGTAACCACATGCTAATGATGACATATCAGGAACTGCAAGGAGAGCCAACGGGTCTCCATACTTGATAACCAGGTCCTGGAAATCTGAACCATCCCCTGCAATGTTTCCCAGAGCCCACACAGCTTGTTCACTGGTGTGTGTGTGTGGGGAGGTGCCAGTGGAGAAATAAATGCTGGGATAGCACTTCCATTCACCACAGTCTTGGTCTGTTCTGACATCCCAGAAGTAATGTCAGTGAGTACCCATGCAAATTCAAAATGGATAGGACTGAAATAATTTCTGCCCAAGAAGGACACAGATTTTGGAATCAACCGAGCCCACATGATGTTATCTATGGGGGACTGATTTTCCCTAGAAAGCAGCTTCCTATCAGATTGAGTATCCTGGAGCTGACTTTCCAAAATGTTGCCATTTATGCCTTTGACAATGTCATCAACCAATTTACAGTGCCCTGGTTGTTGTGGTTTTCCTGCACTGGAGAAGTAACATCATCTGGAACTGAGCTTACATTTCTTCTTTTCAGCATCTGGTTATTATCTTTCCTAGCTTTCCTCAGCTTCACATTACCTTCTATTCTTTGCAGCCTCATTTCTGTACTGTCTTTTCCCTTGTTCTTGAATCTGTTAAGGTGGACAGGTGGTTAATTTGCATTCTCATTGGTGGACATGGTTGTGAGACAAAGGGAGAAAGCTGCACAGATGGCTCAGGCTCCCACAAGAGGCAGCGCAGGGCTCACAAGCTGGGGATCTGCTGCCCTCTGGGTTGACTTTTTTTAGGGTGGGCTAAGCTGCTTGAGTTCCCTGTGTATTGTGATTATCAGTCCCTTATCTGAGATACAGTTTACAAAAATATTCTTCCATTACTGTGTCCTTTGCTGTGCAGAAACTTCTTAATTAGATGCAATGCCAGTTGTCTATTTTGGGATTATTGCCTATGCTTTGGAGGTCTTATTTAAGAAGTCTTTGCTTACTCCAATGTCTCCCAGCGTTTCTCCAGTGTCTGACTTATCTGGTTCCTTTCTCTCTTCTTCTTAATTAGTCTAGCTAATGATGTGTCAATTTTGTTATCTTTTCAAAGAACCAGATTTAGTTTCATTCATTTTCTGTATAATTTATTTTCTATTTCATTAAGTTCTGCTCAAATCTTTATTATTTCTTTTTTTCCTGGAATTTGTTTGATTTTGTTTTTTTCCAAGTCCCTCAGGCATGATGTTAGGTTGCCAGCTCTTCATCTTTTTCTTATGCACATTAATTGCTGTGAACTTCCCTCTTATGACTGCGTTACCTGTGTCCCATAGATTATGGAATTTGTGTACTCATTATCATTGGTTTAAATGAATCTTTTGATTTCAGTCTTAATTTTATTTGTTTGTTTGTTTGTTTACAATCATTCACTGTACAGCAATTTAGTATACAGAATTAGATTTTCCATCCAGAATACTTTGTATATTGGCTCAATCAGGGATATTACCATACATGTTATCATCAACAAATAATTTTCTATTTCTTTTTTCTTATATATTTTGCTTTATTTCCCCCCCTTGATTCCCTATCTCTCACCCTCTGACCCCCCCCCCCATTCTCCCACTCTATCTGTGGTATGTACAGTTTTGCATGCTTTTTTCCCACATTTTATTGATTTTCTAAAGATCTTAATCCATTTAAAAACTTTCAATAGAAAGCACAGCTAATATATACCTGTCTATGAATGCCTGTCTGACTTTAGGCATAAGCCCGAGTGAGTAAGGTGAACACACTATAAAGTAGCACCTTGCTGGAGCTAGATAGCTTATTGCAGTCATTAAATAGGTATTAATAGTTTTTTAATGCATTTTTTATTTTGAGAAAAACAGTTTTAGTTTTAATAGATCAAAATAAAAAAATGTTAAGAGAAATTTGCTTAAAACTTTAAGCCAGGGAAATGTTAGGATTCAGTTAAAATAGTAGGTAGATGAACCTATCAGCAGTTCAAGAGAAGACAAAAATTTTTAAATATGGAAATCAAAGCATCAAAGAAAATCTATATTGTTTTAGTCTAAAGTAAAAAATATTATATTTCACTAGTTCAGACTCATGTAATTAATCTCTCCTCTATTGAATTTGCAATGTTACTGTGGTCTTATCTTTCCATTTAAACTCTGGAAGTTAACATTCAACTCCAGACTTATCTCTACCATTAGACTGGCTATTCTCTTGATTTTTTTTTGTACTTTGATTTCTGCATGTCTGGCTTTAGTTTTCCTGGGATAGCACTCTTTTGAGTACTTCTTGGAGAGCTGGTTTGGTGTTGGTAAATTATTTCAGATTTTGTTTATCTTAGAATGTTTTTGTATTTTTTTTCCTATTTGAAGGATAATAATCTTGTGGGATATCATATTCTTGGTTGAAATTGTATTTCACTTAACACTTTGAATATATTTTCCCATTCTTTCCTTGCTAGCATTGTTTCTGACGAGAGGTCCAATGTTAGCTTTATGGGATATCCTTTGAAAGTTAACTTGATGTTTCTGTCTTGCCAGGTTTAGTATCCTGTCTCTGTCTGTGGTTTTGGTCAATCTGGCTATGATATGCCTTGGGGAAGATCTTCTTGGGTCGATTCTATGTGAGGTCCTCTGTATTTCTTGGGTCTGAATATTTGAGTGCCTCTTGTAGGCTTGGAAAGTTTTCTTCCAGGATTTCATGAAATAGATTATCAATGCTCTTATTAGTTTTTTTCACCTTCTGGGATACCAATGATATTGATGTTTGGGCATTTGATGGTATCTAGTATTACTCATAAATTATTCTCATTTTTTGAGGGTTACTTTTTCAGTCTTTTTGGTGAATTTTTCTAGGTCAGAGGTTCTATCTTTTACATTTGAGATTCAATCTTCTGCACGATCTAATCTGCTTTTGATATTTTCAAGGGAAGTTTTGATTTCCTATATTACTGCCTTCATCTCTACCAATTTTGTTTGATCCTTTTTATGATGCGTATCTTCTCTTTTAGATTGTGCAAGAACTTCTTCACCTTCTGGAACTTGTTGGCTCTTTTCCCCTGCATCTTCTGAAGTTCAGTGTCTCTCTTCTTCTGCATCTCTGTTAGCTTAGTCACTAAGAATATTTTAAATTATTTATCTGATATTTCCATGAGTTCCCTTGTATTCTCTGTGGAGGAAGAGGAGTTATTCTTTTCCCTTAGAGGAGAGATATTACATATATATATATATATATATATATATATATAAAACATTTTTTTATTTTTGTGGGTTATATATGTGAACA
>NW_006204759.1:3352715-3355916 GCF_000334495.1 Tupaia belangeri chinensis
TACCCCCCCCCATTCTCCCACACTATCTGTGGTATGTACAGTTTTGCATGCTTTTTTCCCACATTTTATTGATTTTCTAAAGATCTTAATCCATTTAAAAACTTTCAATAGAAAGCACAGCTAATATATACCTGTCTATGAATGCCTGTCTGACTTTAGGCATAAGCCCGAGTGAGTAAGGTGAACACACTATAAAGTAGCACCTTGCTGGAGCTAGATAGCTTATTGCAGTCATTAAATAGGTATTAATAGTTTTTTAATGCATTTTTTATTTTGAGAAAAACAGTTTTAGTTTTAATAGATCAAAATAAAAAAATGTTAAGAGAAATTTGCTTAAAACTTTAAGCCAGGGAAATGTTAGGATTCAGTTAAAATAGTAGGTAGATGAACCTATCAGCAGTTCAAGAGAAGACAAAAATTTTTAAATATGGAAATCAAAGCATCAAAGAAAATCTATATTGTTTTAGTCTAAAGTAAAAAATATTATATTTCACTAGTTCAGACTCATGTAATTAATCTCTCCTCTATTGAATTTGCAATGTTACTGTGGTCTTATCTTTCCATTTAAACTCTGGAAGTTAACATTCAACTCCAGACTTATCTCTACCATTAGACTGGCTATTCTCTTGATTTTTTTTTGTACTTTGATTTCTGCATGTCTGGCTTTAGTTTTCCTGGGATAGCACTCTTTTGAGTACTTCTTGGAGAGCTGGTTTGGTGTTGGTAAATTATTTCAGATTTTGTTTATCTTAGAATGTTTTTGTATTTTTTTTCCTATTTGAAGGATAATAATCTTGTGGGATATCATATTCTTGGTTGAAATTGTATTTCACTTAACACTTTGAATATATTTTCCCATTCTTTCCTTGCTAGCATTGTTTCTGACGAGAGGTCCAATGTTAGCTTTATGGGATATCCTTTGAAAGTTAACTTGATGTTTCTGTCTTGCCAGGTTTAGTATCCTGTCTCTGTCTGTGGTTTTGGTCAATCTGGCTATGATATGCCTTGGGGAAGATCTTCTTGGGTCGATTCTATGTGAGGTCCTCTGTATTTCTTGGGTCTGAATATTTGAGTGCCTCTTGTAGGCTTGGAAAGTTTTCTTCCAGGATTTCATGAAATAGATTATCAATGCTCTTATTAGTTTTTTTCACCTTCTGGGATACCAATGATATTGATGTTTGGGCATTTGATGGTATCTAGTATTACTCATAAATTATTCTCATTTTTTGAGGGTTACTTTTTCAGTCTTTTTGGTGAATTTTTCTAGGTCAGAGGTTCTATCTTTTACATTTGAGATTCAATCTTCTGCACGATCTAATCTGCTTTTGATATTTTCAAGGGAAGTTTTGATTTCCTATATTACTGCCTTCATCTCTACCAATTTTGTTTGATCCTTTTTATGATGCGTATCTTCTCTTTTAGATTGTGCAAGAACTTCTTCACCTTCTGGAACTTGTTGGCTCTTTTCCCCTGCATCTTCTGTTTTCCCTCTTTTTCTTCTTCATTAAGGAAGTAACAAGAGAAGATCTCGATACCTCAATACTCAGGTCTCTCTTCCTCAAAGGACCACCTGCAGTCTCTAAAAAGTAATGTTTTTCTCCCCTTGGACAACTGATTCACTGAAAGTTGAAGATTAATCGGACTCTAAATGTATTCAGATATTTGGCTACTGAACACCTAGACTTGTCTAGAAAATCAGTGTGAGGAGGCTGAATAGAAAAGTGAGAAAGGTAAAAAGAATAGGAAAAGGAATAGAAAAAAAAAGAAAACAAGACAAAAACAATAAAAAAAAAGCATTTGTCAAAAAATGAAAACTGCTCTGAACTTAAATATAGATGACTGCTGACTGGCTTATCCTATGAGGGCAGGGATTAAAATAGGAATTAGCAAGACAAAAGAGCGGCAGAGAGCAAATAAGTTTAAAAATTTTTTAATTTTAAAAAAATAAAGAGAGATTGAGAGAGACAGAGAGAATAAGCAGTGTTCTCTAATCTTACTCCTAGTTAGATTGGGGAAGCAGGAGGGTGAAGTCTGGGCAGAGGGTCTTCAGTTGTCATTATCTCTGAATGGAACTGCCCAGAACTCAGATATAGATGGCTGCTAATTGGCTTGTCCTGGCTCCTAGTGAGATCTCAAGGGCAGGAGGGTGAAGTCTGGGCAGAGGATTTTTGGTGTTCATAATCTCTTCATTAGTAATGAAGTTATTCAGGAGTAGGTTGTTTAGTTTCTATATGTTTGTGTATTTTTGAGTTTTTAAAATTGTTTTTATTATTTATTTATTTATTTATTTATTTATTCTCTCTCTTTTTTGGGGGTGGGGTGGGGTGGGGAGAGGTTTTTGCTATAGGGCACATGAACTTGCCAGAAAGACAGAGAGAGACAGAGAGACAGAAAGCAAGAAATTACTCCCCAGGGGGGGTAGCCATGCTGCAATCCCTTTTCCTCCATTCCTCTCGGGATCTTGGGCACGCATGCACACGCACCCGGCATGAGTTTAAGCCACCATGTCCGGGACTTGAACTGCAGTTGACTACATGGGAGTCCAGCGACATAGCTATTATGCTAACTGCTGGTCCCTTTGAGGGTTTTTTAAAAAGATTAATTTCAAATTTAATTCCATCATAGTCATAGAAGAATGCTGGATATAGTTTCTATGCCTTTAAATCTGGAAAGGCTTGTCCAATCATGTGGTCAATCTTCAAAAAGATTCCATGCGGAGGTGAGAAAAGTATGTATTGTGTGGTTTTTGGGTAGAAGTTTATATAGATGACTGTCAAGTCCTTGTAATTTATGGTATCATTTAGATCCTGTATCTCTTTGCTCATTTTTTATCTAGATGATCAGTCCAAAGGTGTTGAGATCCCTAACAACTAGTATGTGGCAGTCTATCCTTTTAGATCTAGTAGTCGTTCCTTCGTGTATTTGGGTGCTCCTTAGTTGGGTGCATAGATATTTATAAGTATTATATCTTCTTGATGAATTAGCCCTTTTATTACTATATAATTCCCTTCTTTTTCTCTTATTGTTTTTGTCTTAAAGTCCATTTTGTCTGAAATTAGTATCAAAATTCCAGGCTTTTTTTCATTTCCATTTGCATGGAATACCTTTTTCCAGCCCTTCAATTTTAGTCTTTTTCCATGAGGTACGTTTTTTGTAGGCAACACACACACACACACACACACACACACACACACACACACA
>NW_006204759.1:3355990-3359452 GCF_000334495.1 Tupaia belangeri chinensis
GTGCTCGCCAGAAAGACAGAGAGAGACAGAGAGATAGAAAGCGAGAAATCACCCCCCCCCCAGGGGGGATGGCCATGCTGCAATCCCTTCTCCTCCATTCTCCTCTCGGGATCTTGGGCATGCATGTACACGTGCCCGGCGTGAGTTTTAAGCCACCGAGTCCAGGACGCGAACCGCGTCGACTACATGGGAGTCCAACGACATAGCCATTACGCTAACTGCTGGTCCCGCCAGTCTTTGTCTCTTGATTGGAGAATTTAATTTATTCTCATTCAAGATTATTATTTATATTTCTGGACTTGTCCCTACCATTAAGTTTAACATTTTCTTGGTTGTTTTTTGTTCTCTTATTTCTATCTGTCTCTTTTTAGTTTTCCTGGTATAGACTCCCTTTGGAACTTCTTGAAGAGCTAGTCTTGTGTTGGTAGATTCTTTCAAATTTTGTTTATCTGAGAATTTTATCTTTTCATCTCATACAAAGGATAATCTTCCTGGGTATAATAATCTTGGTTGAAATTGTTTTCTATTTAATATTTTGAATATATCTTCCCATTCTTTCCTTGCTTTCATTGTTTCTGATGAGAGTTCCAATGTTAGCTTGATGAGATAATCTTTGTAAGTAACTTGACATTTCTCTCTTGCCAATTTTAGTATCTTGACTTTATCTGAAGTTTTGGCCAATCTATGATGTACTGTGGAGAAGATCTTCTTGGGTTGATTTATTTGGGATTCCTTGTATTTCTTGGATCTGTATGTTTAAATGTTTCTCTAGGCTTGGAAAGTTTTCTTACAGAATTTCATAGAATAGATTATCAATGCTTATATTTGTTTCTTCACCTTCTGGGATACCAATTATTTCATTGTTTGGGTGTTTAATGATATCTAGTGGTTCTTGTATATTATCCTCATTTATTTACTTTTTTTGTTATATTCTGAATGATTTTGGTGACTTTTTCTAGGTCAGAGGTTTTATCTTCTAGACCTGAGATTCTAGATTCTAAATCTGAGTCTTCTGCATGATTTAATCTGCTTATAATACTTTTGAGGGAGGTGTTGATTACCTTCATTACAGCCTTCATCTTTAAAAGTTTTTTTGATTATTATGGTGTCTATTTATTCTTTCAAATTGTGAATGGCTTTCCTATCTCCTGGTGCTTGGTGTCTCTTTTATTTTTTTCTTATTTATTTTTTTATTTAAAACTTTTTCTTTATTGTTATTATTATTTATATATTCAATCAATATATATAATTTAGATTTTAAAGAGACTTTCCCAGAATGATATACACCTCAGTCCAGCCCACTTGAGAATACTATACACATCCTAATCAACAGATAATAAACTATATCTGCATCACACAAATATCTTACCTCTATTTTTCCCCTAAATTTCTTTTCCTACCCTCTTCTCCTCCTACTCTTTTCTTCCACTATGTCTTTATTGTCCATAACAATTTTTAATGCCTTTATGTCCTCCAGACTTTCAGTCTCTACCACAGAGTGTAGACAGTTGGTATATATTAAGTGGAGACATACAATGTCTCTGTTTCATAGCCTGGCTTACTTCACTCAGCAATAGATCCTCCAAATCTGACCATTTTCTATCAAATTCCAGGGTCCTGTTATTTTTTATGGCTGAGTAGTATTCCATGGCTGAATAGTATTCCATGGAGTATATATGTCACACTTTATTATTCTAAATATTATATTTTGGAATTAAAGTACAAGTTTATTTTGGTTCCAAAAAAGAATATGAAACTCTCATATAGCTTTTCTATAACACATACTTCCCATATAGTTTTTTAAAAATTTAATTTCTTTTTTTAAAAATTATTTATTATTACTATTACTTATACATTTCATTTCGTTTGTAAAGAGATTTTACCAAATATGATATATGCCACACAGGTGAGTTAAGAATACTATACATGACATCATCAACAGACAACAAACCATATCTGTTTCTCACAATATCTTCTCCATTTTTTACTAGTTATACATTCAATCTCTATGCATCATAGAGATAGATATATGTCATACACCACGCGAGATGAGAGTACTATACACAACATCATCAACAGGCAACAAACCATATCTGTGCGCCACCAATGTCTTATTTCTCCAGCATCACTGTCATAGCCTGACTTGCTTCACTCAGCAATATATCTTCCATGTTCGTCCACTTTCTATCAAATGTCAGGGACTTTTGTATTATGGCTGAATAGTATTCCATGGAGTATATGTGCCAAACTTTTTCAATCCATTTATCTCTTTGTGGACATATGGATTGGTTCCATGTCTTAGCAATTTTGAAGAATGCCACAATAAATATAGTTGTGCAAGTGCTTTTCTGATTGTCCTTTGAGTAGATATCTAGAAATGGAATTGCTGGATCATATGGTAGTTCTATTTGAAGGTCTTTGAGGAACCTCCATATTGTTCTCCACAGTGGCTGGACCAATTTACATTCCCACCAACAATATAGGAGAGTTCCTCTTTCACCACATCCCTGCCAGCATGTATCTTTTTTTTTTTTTTTTAATATTTGCCATTCTGAATGGGATTAGGTGGTATCTTATTGTGTCTTTGATCTGCATCTCCCTTATGATGAGGGATGTTGAGCATTTTTTTCATATGCTTTTTGGCTATCTGTATGTCTTCCTTAGAGAATTGTTTATTCAGTTCATTTTTCCATCTTTTAATTGGGTTAATCATTTTTCTCCAGGTCCCACTTGAGTTCCCTGTGTATTCTGGTTATCAGTCTCATATCTGAGGCACAGTTAACAAATTTTTCTCCCATTCTGAGGGTTGTTGATTCACAGTAATTACTATGTCCCTTGCTGTGCAGAAACTTCTTAATCTGATGTAATCCCACCTGTCTATTTTGGGGATTATTGCCTATGCTTTGGGGATCTTGCTTAAGAAGTCTTTGCCAATGTCTCCCAGAGTTTCCTCAGTGTTTTCCACTAGTAGTTTTATAGTTTGAAGTCTTATGCCTAGATCTTTGATCCACTTTGAGTTGATTTTTGTTAACGGTGACAGATAGTGGTTCAGATTCATCTTTCTACAGGTGGATACCCAGGTTTTTCAGCACCATTTTCTAAAGAGGTTTCCCTTTTTCCACTGAATTGTCTGGTACCATCTGTCAAAGATTAGTTGGCTGTATGTTTTGGGGTACATTTCTGGGGTCTCTATTCTGTTCCATTGGTCCTTGTGTAAGTTTTTGACAATACTATCCTGTTTTGATGATCAACAGTGATATCAAATACATTTTGGGGTCAGGAAGAAAGATGCCACCCACTCCACTCTTTTTGTGTAGGATGGCTTTGGCAATATGGGGTCTTTTATGATTCCAGACAAATTCTTTTTTTTTTTTTTTTGAGAGGTTTTTGCTATAGGGCGCGTGCGCTCGCCAGACAGACAGAGAGAGACAGAGAGACAGAAAGCAGGAAATCACCCCCCAG
>NW_006204759.1:3360047-3368747 GCF_000334495.1 Tupaia belangeri chinensis
TCGGCAAACAAAGATAATTTCAGTTCTGCTTTCCCTATTGGAAGGCCTTTTATTTTCTTCTTTTGTCTGATCGCATTGGCTAGGGCCTTGTTGTTTTTTAATGGCTGAATATTATAAGCAGATTCAATCATGTAGAAGGCTCAGATCTAGAATCTAGAATCTCAGAACATAATGGCATTCCAGTACTATATTGAATAGGACTGGTACTTACCTTCTACCAGTTTTTAGTGGGAAAGTTTTTGGCTTTCCCCCCATTCAATATAATGTTCACTATAGTTTTTTTTTTTTTTTGAGAGATTTTCGCTATAGGGCGCGTGCGCTCGCCAGACAGACAAAGAGAGACATAGAGACAGAAAGCGAGAAATCACCCCCCAGAGGGGATGGTCACGCCGCAATCCCTTCTCCTCCATTCTCCTCTCGGGAACTTGGGCATGCACGCACACGCACCCGGTGTGAGTTTTAAGCCACCGGGTCCGGGACGTGAACCGCGGTCGACTACGTGGGAGTCCAGCGACATAGCTATTACGCTAACTGCTGCTTCCCTTCACTATAGGTTTTTCATAGATGAGTTTTACTATGCTGAGAAATGATCCTTCTATGCCAATTTTCCTGAGAGTCTTTTTTTTTGAGAGGTTTTTGCCATAGGGCACATGCGCTCGCCAGATAGACAGAGAGAGAGAGAGAGAGACAGAAAGCGAGAAATCACCTCCCAGGGGGGATGGCCACACCACAGTCCCTTCTCCTCCACTCTCCTCTCTGGATCTTGGGCATGCATGCACACGCACCCGGTGTGAGTTTTAAGTCACTGGGTCCAGGACTCGAACCGTGGTTGACTACGTGGGAGTCCAGCAACATAGCCATTCCGCTAACTGCTGGTCCCTCCTGAGAGCCTTAATCGTAAAGGAATGTTGTATTTCGTCAAATGCTTTTTCCACATTGAATGAAATGATCATATGGTCTTTTTCTTTCTTTCTGTTAAAATGGTGTATTGCATTTATGGTTTTGTGTATGTCAAAACACCCTTGCATCCCTGGAATAAAGCCTACCTGGTCATGGTGAATAACCTTTTTTATATGCTTTTGAATATGGTTAGCAAGTATCTTGTTTAGAATTTTTGCATGTATATTCATCAGAGATATAGATCTGTAGTTTTCCTTTTTTGTTGTATCTTTATCCATTTTGGGAATGAGGATAATGGAGGTTTCATAGAATGAAAAAGGATTCCTTCCTTTTTTATCTCTAGAAACAGTGTGAGTAAAATGGGGGTTATCTCTTCTTTATAATTTTTGTAAAATTCAGCAGTGAAGTCATCAGGACCTGGACTTTTCTTTGTTGGGAGGTTATTTATTACTGATTCAATTTCCTGGATTGTTATGAGCCTGCTTAGGCTTTCTATGTCCTGAGTTGATCTTGGTAGATTCTATGTGTCCAGGAATTAGTCCATCTCATCCAAGTTTTCTTCTTTTTTGGCATATAGTCACTTATAGTATCCTTTAATGATGTTTTATATTTCTATTATGTCTGTTGTAATTTTGCCTGAGTTGTTGCAAATTTTATGCATCTTGTTCCTTTATCTCTTCATCTTAGTTAGTCTAGCTAATGGTGTGTCAATCTTGTTTATCTTTTCAAAGAACCAGCTTTTGCTCTCATTTATTTTCTGTATAGTTTGCTTATTTTCTATTCCATTTTTTTTGCTTGAATCATTATTATTTCTTTTCTCCTGACACTTTTTGGATTTTTCTGTTGTTGTTTCTCCAGTTCTCTGAGGCATGATGTTAGGTTGTCCTTTCACCACCTTTCATATTTTTCTTGTGCACATTAATTGCTATGAACTTCCCTCTTATGTCTGCTTTTGCAGTATCCTGTAAATTATGGAAACTCATGTACTCATTATCATTTGTTTCCATGCATCTTTTTATTTCAGTCTTAATCTCTTCAGTAGTCCTTAAGTCATTTAGTTTTCATGTATTTGTGTATTTTCAAGGGCTTTTCCAGAGATTAATATGAAGTTTAATTTGATCATGGTTGGAGAAGATGCTGGATATAGTTTCTATGCCTTTGAATCTTTAAAGGCTGATTTTGTGCCCTATCCTGTGGTCAGTCTTTGAGAAGGCACCATGCAGGGCTGAGAAAAGTGTATATATACATAATGTTTGTCTAGTTCATATGGTATATGGTATCTTTTAAGTCCTGAATCTCTTTGCTTATATTTAATCTCATTGAACTGTATAAAGGAGATAATGGGGTGTTGAGATCTCCAAGAATTATTATGTTACAGTCTATCTCTCCTTTTAGATAATCTTGCTGGGTATCGTATTCTTGGTTGAAATTGCTTTTCACTTAACACTTTGAATATATTTCCCTATTCTTTCCTTGCTTGCATTGTATCTGATGAAAGGTCAATTGTCAGCCTGATGGGATAGCCTTTGTAAGTGGTTTGCCGTTTCTCTCCTGCCAATCTTAGTATCTTGTCTTTGTCTGTGGTTTTGGCCAATCTAGCTATGATGTGCCATGAAGAGGATCTTCTTGGATTGATTCTACTTGGGGTTCTTTGTATTTCTTGGGTCTGGATATTTGGATACTTCTGTAGGTTTGGAAAGTTTTCTTCCAGGATTTCATGGAATAGATTATCAATCACCTTATTAGTTTCTTCACGTTCTGGGATACTGATTATCCAGATGTTTGGATGTTTAATAGCATCTAGTATTTCTTGTATACTATTCTCATTTTTTTTTTTATTATTTTTTCTAGGTCAGAATTTTTTTTTTTCCTATTCCAGAAATTTGATCTTCTGCATGGTCTAGCCTGCTTTTAATATTTTTGAGGGAGGTTTTGATTTCCTGTATTACAGCCTTCATATCTAACAGTTCTGTTTGATTCTTTTTTTATGGCTTACAAATCTTTCATAGCATGGAAGGACTTCCTCATCTCTTGGTTCACAAAATCTCTTTTCTCTTGCATATCATAGAGTTTTGTTACCATAATATTCTAAATTCTTTTTCTGACATTTTGTTAACATCCTCTAAATTTTCTCTACATGGAGATGAAGTATTTCCTTGCTGGAGATGTATTACTTGATTCTCTCATCCTTGAAGCTCTTCTCTGATTTTTAGTCATTTAATAATGTATTTGCTTTTGGTTAATTTGTTGGAGAAGGATTCTATAATTTTGAGCTTGTGTATTTCCCTTCCTGTGAAATAGTTTTGTGCTATTTTCTCCCTTCTACTGTGTCCTCCAGTGTGAGGATCACAGGATAAGTTTTGCAATCAGTTTTATGAAGGAGAATTTCACTCTTTTTACAACCAGTACAGTGAGGAGCAACGCATTCTCTAAATCTCACAATATTCAGAATTTCAGCTACTGGGATTTTGGGCCCACATGTGCCCACCATGATTTTCCAGCCACTGGTCTGGGATTTGAAAATTGTGGTCATTCATATGAGATCCAGCACCCTAACTTGCATGCCACCTGCTAGCCTTTGAGACAACTATTTTAATTCACTCATTCTACCTTTACCAAGATTTATTGGATGAATTATATGACTAGGATAGTCAAGATACAGTCATGTGTTAAGATAGCTCCTGCTCTCAGAGGCTTGCAAATCTATTATGAGTAATTAAACACAACAGTCAAATAAAAATTAACATGCAAATAGTGATTAATAGTGTTTAGGGCATGAATAATTATAATTCATACTCTGTAACAAAGGCAGGAGAGATATTATTACTCCTAGTATGTAGATATGAAAGAAGAGACTCAGACTTTCCCAACTTTACTCTGGAAGTCAGTAGTATAGGTGGGGCATGAATCCAATCTTTCTTTTTTAACATTTTTTTGTTATTATCATAATCTTGTTTATATTACATTGAATCACACATAACTTTACAGTGTATTACATTTCTTTTTCCAGAAGGCATACCATTCATATTAGTCAATACAGAGACATTAAAATCCCCATCATCATTATCCAATAGCTTTTCATTTTTTTCCAGATTATTATTAGTATTATTATTCCAATTTTTTAAAAACATTCAATCACTATTTATCATTTTGCTTGTAAAAAGTGAATCCAATATTTCTGTGCTTCCTCTCTGTCAGAAGGAGCAGAAATGCATTGAAAGTGTGGTTTATAAGATATTTCATCTGACTGTACAAAGTTTCTGAGAAAAGGAATTTCAGGCTGGAAAGATCAAAGGTAGCTCCTTATAGTTTGATGACAGGAGAGCTAGATTTTTTAAGTACATTGTAAGTGATGATTACAGTATCCTATGTATGATCTCACATTGGTTGTGAGGATATTCTCTTGCTAAAGAGTTTATGTAGGGCAGCCTTCATGTCCCGGTTTCTCAGACTATAGATGAAAGGATTTAACATTGGGGTCACTGCCATATACATCACAGTTATCACTGCATCCTTCAGGCTGTAACTGGTCAGAGGACGGAAATACATACCCATGACTGTCCCATAATACAGAAGAACAACTGTGAGGTGGGAGCCACAAGTGGAGAAGGCTTTGAGCACACCCTTGGTGGATGGAACTCGAAAGACCGTAGAAAAGACATGAATATATGAGATAATGATGCATAGTAATGGCACAGAGAAAACAGCAACCCCTAGGTACATCATCTTCACATTAAAGTGGATGTCAGAACAGGACAGCTTTAGTAAAGAGGTAATGTCACAGTAGAAATTGGCTACTTCCTTGTTGCCACAGAAGGACAGACTAGCAGTGAGCAGAGTGTGAAGGAGGGAATTGGCATGTCCAACCACCCAAGACCCACCAACTAGCAGGACACAAGATCGCAGACTCATAATCATCATGTAATGAAGTGGGTGGCTGATGGCCACAGCCCGGTCATATGCCATCACAGCCAAAATATAGCTGTCTGTGTTAGCCATGGCAATCATAAAATACATCTGGGTGAGGCATCCCCCAAAAGAGATCACTTTGCTGCCCAAGAGGTGACTGGTTAGCATTTTTGGGATGGTTACAGATGAGAAGACGATGTCAACAAAGGAGAGGTTGGCAAGGAAAAAGTACATGGGGTTGTGAAGGCGATTGTCAGAGCGAATGGCTAAGATGATGAGCAGGTTTCCACTTAATGTGATGGGATAGATGAACAGGAAGAGGATGAAGAAGAAATCTTCTTTTTTCTGACTACTAAATCCCAGGAGGATGAATTCCAGGGCAGAGGATTGATTTTCCTTCCTCATGGCTTCTTTATTGTAACAGGGGAGCGGAGTCCAGAATTATTAATGAGATTACTCTGTGTTATAATCTTCCATATCTGACAATTTTGACTCAAGTAATCAGTTATCCCTATACCTGAGTTTAATAAGTCCAGATAACACAGTACTTTGGGAAAGAATCTTTATTGATCAATGAAACTAATTGTTTTTTTACCCCTAAATATTCATATTCAAGAAGTGAGAAATTTGTACATCAACCCCCACATATATATCTAGCATTTAATCATTTAACAAATAATTACATTTCTTGTTTCATATACTAGACACTCTATTAAGCCTTGTGAAAAAAAATCATAAGTATGTGAAAAATAGTTTATTCATTCACTTACTTAATGAAAAGACAGTTTCAGCTCTTGAGGACATTATAACTTAAAGGAGACACGAGAATTACAAACTAATTTTATGACACACAATAAGAAATAGGCAGAATTTTAGTCTTTCAAAAAATATTCCACTGTGTGCGTGCGCACACACACGTATCAGTTTTAGAGTGCCCTGGGCAAGAAGAAATTATTTGTTTAGTGGACCCATTGAAAAAACTCAGAGCCCAGGTCCTAGGAGGTAAGCAGGTGTTATACTCATGTCAGAAGCTTATGAATCACTAGAATACTGAGGTTAGATCCTAGCAAAACAAACTCAGAAATTTCCTTCCCAGATGTCTCATTTTCAAAGTAGATTTTCACTGTTTTATTGATAGATTTTATTTCTTTTAAAACCTTAAAGTATTTAATTGAGGGACCAGCAGTTAGCGTAATGGCTATGTTGCTGGACTCCCATGCAGTCGACCACGGTTTGAGTCCCGGACCCGGTGGCTTAAACTCACACCGGGCGCATGTGCGTGCATGCCCAAGATCCCGAGAGGAGAATGGAGGAGAAGGGATTGCAGTGTGGCCATTCCCCCTGAGGGGTGATTTCTTGCTTTCTGTCTCTCTGTCTCTGTCTGTCTGGTGAGCACATGCGCCCTACAGCAAAAACCTCTCAAAAAAAAAAAAGTATTTAATTGAATCTGCTTTTTTCTCTTCCTTTTTAAAATTATTTATTTTGAGGGCCAGCAGGTCGGCATGGTGGTTAAGGTGCTGGACTTCCACATAGTTGACTGCAGTTTGCATCTCAGACCTGGTGACTAGCTTTCTCACTTTCCATCTCTCTCTCTCTTTGGTCAAATAATAATAATAATAAACAACTAAATAATTATTTTTAAAGTTATTTATTTTGATTACTGATCCTACTCCTAGTGGATCATCTCCTACTTTGTAGATTATATATCTGTGGGCTTGATCTCTCTCACTTTCTATTCTAAAGCTTATTTATATATATTTTTAATGAGTGAAAGGGACAGAAAGAGAAAGAGCACACTTAACAGAGTCTTGATGCCATAAGCCACCCAAGGCTTTAGCTAGCTCCAGATTATTGGCATACACATGCCTGATGTACTCAGGAAGGTCTCCTGAAGGAAATTGAACCTTCCCATGTGAGTTAGCCTCACAGAATGTATCATTTTACTGTGGCACCAACTGCCCTGTAATTCACTAATTTTAAAAAGTGACCTACAGTCAACAATTAACTAAATTTATAATTAATTTAATTGCTGGTTGAGTAAATTATAGGATACAGGTGGATTATATGCTAGGCATTGAGATGCATGATTAATTATTTTCCCCAAAATATACTGTGCTTTCTCATCTCTGTACCAAAATGACTTTGATTTTCTTTCCTGAAACACCTTTTCCCATCTTTGCACAAAATCAGAGTTCACGGAAGCTGGAGGGTTCAGGCACAATGGTTAGCTCATTTGGTAAGGAAGTGTAAGAGATCAAAGCAATGCTATTGGCAACATGGCAGACTAAGCTGGTATCGAAAGGCGTTATTCCTATTTAAACATATTGAAATTCTAAATAAATGATTAAAATAAGACAAAAAAAAAAAAAAAGACAAGAAAAAAATGTATTCAAACCTACAGGAAATAAATGGGAATAGAGAGACAGAAGAAACAAATAGAAAACTCACAGCAAGAATTATAAATCAGAGTTGAAGCTATGGTGGCCCATTTTGGTTTCAGGCAGGAATTAAGAACCAAAATCTGGGGCTTAGGGTGTTAATGCCTCGTTGATACCGGCGATTGACCACAGATCTCTTTGAAGCAGGGAGCTTAATTCAAGCCCTCTGCATAAAACACTTGAATTATTGTCCTGTTTATGAAAAGATTACAAGATAATTTTTCCCTTATAAGAATCAGAAAATCAGTAACAGATGGATACAGTTCACAGAAAGTATTGTTATAGTAAAGTAAGATTGTCTGCAGAAAAAAATCTGAGGGAATCTCTAGATTGATTAAGAAAAAATAGTAAGTTGGTTAGGTATAAATATTTTTTTTTAATGAATGCTGTCTATACACTTAAGTAAAAATAAATTACTAAGTATAATTTTTAAAAAAGACTCCCTATTTTCGGGACCAGCAGTTAGCATAATGGCTATGTCGCTGAACTCCCATGTAGTCGACTGTGGTTCAAGTCCCAGACCCAGTGGCTTAAACTCACGCTGGGCCTGTGTGCATGCATGCCCAAGACCCTGAGAGGAGAATGGAGGAGAAGGGATTGCGGTGTGGCCATCCCCCCTGGGGGGTGGTTTCTTGCTTTCTGTCTCTCTGTCTCTCTCTCTCTTTCTTGTGAGTGCACGTGACCTATAGCAAAAACCTCTCCAAATAAATGAAAGACTCCCTATTTTCAATATTAGAGAATTTTAAGGAATTAATAAATAATTCTAACAAATGAGATCAAAGATTCAATTCAAACATTTATAAAATGTTACTGAACTACAAAAAGAATACCTAAAAGAAGGGAAGATAAGCAACATTAGTAAAGACTCAATCAGGGCCAGCAGGTAGTATGGTGGTTAAGGCACTGGACTTCCACAAGGCTGACTATTGTTCAGTTCCTGGTACCCAGCACCTGTGCGCACATGCCCAAAATCCCAAGAGGAGAATGGGGAAGAAATGGTTGCGGCATAGCCATCCTTCTCTGGGGAGGGGGTGTTTTCTCACTTTCCCTCTCACTGTCTTTCTCTCTGGTGAGCGCACATGCCCTATGGCAAAAACCTTTAAAAAATAGTAAAGACCCTCTCTTATAAAAATATAATTTTCTCCAATTAATCTATAAAAATTGTTGGAATATCAATCAAAGTACAACAGGCTTACTTAAAACATTAAATTTACCAAATTGATTCTAAAATTCATGTTGAAGAAAAAAGAGTCAAGAAGAAGTAAGACAATTTGAAGAAAAGAATACAGAAGGAGGAATTGCCTTATTAAGTATAAAAATGACTTGATGGATTAGAAACCGTGGAGTAGTACTTACATAAGGATGGGCTAGTAGGTCAGTGTAACAGACCAGAGAACTCAGAAACAGATTAAGCATTTATTAGTAATTGATATATAAAATGAGTTAATTTAGA
>NW_006204759.1:3368775-3405394 GCF_000334495.1 Tupaia belangeri chinensis
ACTTATTATTTAGTAAATAATGTTGGGGCAATTGGATATATATTATATATATATATTATACATGATATTTTTGGATTTATTTTGAAGTGTTTTATATTTCTGTTGATTTTTAAAAAAACTTTATCAAATTTTATTTAAATCGGTGAATAAAAATATATTACAGATATAGTTAAAAATATATATATATACAAATAATACAAAAATAATTCCAAAATATTTCAGACTTTAGAAGAAAATATTTATGTTATTAGGATAGGAATTTATTTTTAAAACCAGTTATGAAATTCACAAGATATAACAGAAAATAAGGCAATATTTCACTGTTAAATTTCAAACATTATATGAAAAAGAGGGAAAGAAAAAACAAGTCATGAAGTGGAAACCATATCAACTGTGCACATTCTAAAGAATGGGTTAGTATTCAGAATACGGAAACATCCAACCCAGCAATAAAGAAAAAACAAAAATCCAGTAGGTTGTAAATGGACCACAGGCTTGAATAGGTAGGCCACAGAAGGGGTGAGAGGTATAGGCCATAACCAAAGAAAAGGTGTTAGGTAAAAAAAAAAAAAAAAGAATCCTTGCTCTTGAAGCAAGAGATAATTTCAAGTATAGAGGACAAACGAAAAAATTATTATTGCCGTTTGGAAAACAATGATCCCACCTCTAGTAAATCTAGAAATTCTTACACTCAGCACTTCCATTCTAGATCATACTCTAGAAAAATCCAACATATGTGTTTTAAGAAGACATTCACAGTGATGTATATTGTCATACAGAAAATGTAGAAACAGATTTAAGTAAATTGTGTAATTTTATTATTAATAAGTACTGCATGAAATAAATGAATTTACATAGACTATATTAAAAGCCACAATGTGATGGTAAGAGGCTACTAGAAGATATGTAGCATATCACAAAATATAGGTAAAATATTATTTTTAACATATAAATATGTGTTTATGTGTACTTATAAGTACAACTGAATGGGACTATATTACCATACCAGTAGAGAAGTTATCTCTGGAGTATGAGAGAAAAAATAAGGTATTGTTAGGAGACAAAGATATTTTAACTATATCTGTAATATATTTTTATTCACCAATTTAAATAAAATTTGATAAAAAGTTTTTAAAAATCAATAGAAATATAAAACACTTCAAAATAAATCTAAAAAATAATATATACACAAAGTCTGACATTAGTGATAACCATTTTGCAACAAATATGACCTAATGTTCTCATTGCTGAATATTCTTTTTTTTTTTTGAGAGGTTTTTGCTATAGGGCGTGTGTGCTCGCCAGAAAGACAGAGAGAGACAGGGAGACAGCGAGAAATCACCCCACAGGGGGGATGGCCACGCCTCAATCCCTCTCCTCCATTCTCCTCTCGGAATCTTGGGCATGCATGCACACGCGCCCAGCATGAGTTTAAGCCACTGGGTCCAGGACTCGAACTGCAGTCGACTATGTGGGAGTCCAGCGACATAGCCATTACGCTAACTGTCCCTCTCATTGCTGAATATTCTGATAGATGTTAAGTTTTTGCTGTTTCTTGAGTTTCTAATTTTTAGCATTACCATAATAAAACTCTTTGCTTTAGCATAAATACTTCCCAAGTTGGTGATAACTTTGTGTGGTCATTTAACTGGGTGGCCTGCATACCATTTCCATATATCTACCTCCATTCCCTTCTTTTTTCTTTCAGGAAGAAAATGTACATGCATTCAGTATGTTCTCATTTTTATTCTCTTCTGTTTCCTTAGATATCTTGTTTCATCAATTCTATCAGTGGTGGTATTTTTTTCTCTACAGTGTCTACATCAACACCAACTCTTTCCCATTAACCAACAAAATATTATAGTCTCTTTAGTCATTAAAATATTTTCCTAGATCTTATATTCCCTTATAGCAAGCACACCATCTTTTAAAACTTTATTTTTCATAATTATTTTTGTTTTATTTATAATAGTTAAGACTTATGGGGTAGAGTGCGAGTTTTGAAAATGTATACACATTGTGTAATGATCAAATCAGGGCAATAAACACGCCCACCATCTTGAACATTAATTATTACTTTGTGTCCTGCATCTTCTGTTTTGACATGTACACTGAATCATCACCACCTGTCAGTACTCTACTGTGCTATGGTGCTCTAGAACTCATTCCTCATATCTACCTACACTCTTGTATCTGTTTACCAAGTTTTCCCTGTCCCCATCCCTCTTCCTTTTCCAGCTTCTTGTATCCACTATTACACTCTCTATTTCTATGCAATTACATCTTTTATCTTCTACTAAGGAGTGAAAACATACAGTATTTGTCTTTCAGTTTCTGTTTTATTTCACTAAGTATTATTTCCTCCAGATTTTTCCATGTTGCCTGAGATGACTGGATTTCATCCTTTTCTTCTTTCCAGTTATCTTAATAGAGACATCTGCTTACCAAACCTTAAATATTTATTATATTGGAATGTGATTGCCTACCTCTTTTTAGAAAAAAAAAAAGTTATTTTCAAGTCAGCAGGTGGAGTGGTGGCTAAGGGCACTGGAATCTCACTTGACTGACCATGGTTCAAGTCCTGAACCTGGTGACGATCTCATCAAACAATGACTTCCTTTCCTCAGCCATCTAACTCTTCAGGGTCATGAACATGTGCGCGTGTGCGCGCGCACACACACACACACACACACACACACACACAGTTTTGAACAGACCTGAGCATCTGAGCATGTGGTCAGCCATGTGGCTTCCACCACTGCAGTTTAGTTTACTACCAACTGCAACAAGAGTCTGGGCCTATACACCTTTTTAAAATTTGCCTGCAGGCATATGTGCTCACCATAGAAAGAAAGAGACAGAGATACAGTTTCCTAACCAAAGGGCATAAGAGGCAGAAGGAACTATTCTGGATAAAGACCTAGAATCTAGTTTTCTCCTCAGGAAGCAGACTGGGTGTTAGCAAACAAACTCTGTCTCCATTCTCCTTCCCATCAGAATTTTGGGCATTCATGCACACATGGTTAGCATATTTGTTAAGCTTTTGGAGCCAGGGTTCAAAACACAGCCAGCCAGGTGGGATTTGGCCCCAATGCACTGTGCTTAATCATTGGTACTATGGAGCCAACCCCTAAATATATCTTTTTAAAACCATTCACTGTTTATTGTTCACCTAATAAATGAAGTCCTAATTCCTTACCATGGAGAAAATCTCAGGGTCAGAGTTCAGATAACAGAGGGCAGCATCAATCAAAAGACATTTATGGGGCACGGAAATGGATTATTATCTGTTTATGATAATGTGTTTTATATCCTCAGCTGGACTTGTGTGAAGTGTATTCATGTTGGGTAAATTCAACTTACAAGCAAAGTGATGTATAGTCATTAAATGTATTTTTTTAAAAGATGTACCATGGGGCTGACAAGTGGCATGTTAGTTAAAGGCAGGCACTGGACTCCCACATGGCCGACTGTGGTTTGAGTCTCAGACCTGGTGGCATGCTCTCTAACTTTCTTTATCTCTCTCTCTGTCACTTTCTGGTCAAATTAAAATAAAGTTAAATTAAAATATTCTTTTAAAAAACACAAAAGTGTATTATGAATCTTTGTCACCAGTACATGATAAGAGCAAGAATAAATCTGTATGGAAAAGAAGTTTCCATTCATAGTGCGGAGGATTTTTAACTAATGCAAGATATTCCTTAGGTTTTGTTTTGTTTTGTTTTGTTTTGAGAGGTTTTCGCTCTAGGGCACGTGTGCTCACAAGCCAGCCAGAGAGAGACATAGAGACAGAAAGTGAGAAATCACCCCCCAGGGGGGATGGTCACACTACAATCCCTTCTCCTCCATTCTCCTCTCAGGATCTTGGGCACACACGCACACACGCCCAGCATGAGTTTTAAGCCACCGGGTCCGGGAGGCGAACCGCGGTCGACTACGTGGGAGTCCAGCGACATAGCCATTATGCTAACTGCTGATTCCCAAGATATTCCTTAGGTATTAAGAAACAAATGCAATATATTCACTTGGAAATAGTCTATATTCATTAGGTCCTAAGAAACTCACACTGTGTGTGTGTGTGTGTTTGTGTGTGTGTGTGTGCATGTGTGTGCACATGCCTGAAGTCCTGAGAGAAGGAGGGAAGAGAAGGAGTTACAAAGTAGCCATCCTCCTGGGGGGTGAGTTCTGTCTCTCTGTCTCTCTGGTGAGTGCATGTATCCTAAAGCAGGAATCTCTCTCACACACAAAAAAAGAAGAATAAATATTGTTGTTGTGGGTAAAACTAACCCTATATGGTAATGGTTATATGCAACCATTATCACATGAGTGTGATAGTGCTAAGGAAGGTTTTTCAGGGACAGGAGAGGCCAGATAATTCCCTTTGGTGTCAGAGTAGCCAAAGACAAATAAATACTCTGAGTGTGTTGAGATTTCCCTGACAGTTCAGCTCATCAGTGCTTTGACAATGACAAAATATAATTTTAAAGTGACCATAGCATGCTGCATTCTAAATGTGAAAATGGTTTTATAGCTCATCTCTAAGACAATAAATTTGGTGAATGTACAGTGTGCATACACACACACACACACACACACACACACACACACCAACCTCAGGAGGTTGAAAGATCTCAAGAATGAGATAATTAAGTCAGAAACTCTTCTTAACCTTGTTTTCATGGATAATAGCCCAAGGAAAAGCATGATGCAAGGGAGAGAGTCCTCTCTCTCTCTCTTTCTCTCTCTCTCATCTATCTGATCTTGAGAACTTTGGTTCTGGAGTAAGAATAATATTTGAATACTAGTATTTCCACTACCTCTTGGTGTGACTACAGATAATTAGATTATCCATTTTTTTTCTTATGTGTTAAAATAAGACCAAAATAATTCTACTTACCTTGTGAAGGTTTTAGGATATAATTCATGTAGTGTAGTTGTGGCTATTTATCCCTTGCTATTGCTATCATAAAGACACTCTTTAGAATATCTTCAGGCACTATCTGCAGAGTCACCTGAGATACTGTGAGACGGGTCCTGGCCCCGAGGTCTTTTATTCCACAAAGGGGAAGTTTACATCCAACAGGCCTAGCATCTTCTAACATACATTGTACAGTGTGCATACACACACACACACACACACACACACACACACACACACACCAACCTCAGGAGGTTGAAAGATCTCAAGAATGAGATAATTAAGTCAGAAACTCTTCTTAACCTTGTTTTCATGGATAATAGCCCAAGGAAAAGCATGATGCAAGGGAGAGAGTCCTCTCTCTCTCTCTTTCTCTCTCTCTCATCTATCTGATCTTGAGAACTTTGGTTCTGGAGTAAGAATAATATTTGAATACTAGTATTTCCACTACCTCTTGGTGTGACTACAGATAATTAGATTATCCATTTTTTTTCTTATGTGTTAAAATAAGACCAAAATAATTCTACTTACCTTGTGAAGGTTTTAGGATATAATTCATGTAGTGTAGTTGTGGCTATTTATCCCTTGCTATTGCTATCATAAAGACACTCTTTAGAATATCTTCAGGCACTATCTGCAGAGTCACCTGAGATACTGTGAGACGGGTCCTGGCCCCGAGGTCTTTTATTCCACAAAGGGGAAGTTTACATCCAACAGGCCTAGCATCTTCTAACATACATTTTTGGAAGTAGACATACTAGAAAGTAGGTTCCTGGTGTTCTTGTTGAGATAGAGTAAGAGAGTTTGAAGAGAGGAATCCCAGTTTCTTAACCAAGGAGTGTGGGCAGCTATTTCAATGAATATGAGGAGTCTAGTTTTCTCAAGGAAGCAGAGTGGGTGTTAGGAAACCAGAAATTGGAAATTTATCATCAGGTTATAAGGTCTTCATTCAAACCAAAGTCAAGAGTAATTATTTCATTACACGCTCCTCCAACTGTGCCCTAAGGGGACAGAGTGGCTCTCAAGAGTAATCTTTCTGAGAAGGAAGAATAGGCAAAAGGAGAGTGAGTCTCCAGGGTTTAAGCTCTGGGCTGACCTATACTAAAGTCTTTGTAGGTTCTTGAGTTCTTCTCATCCACTGTCCAGCACAAACTTGGAGCCACCTCTTGGTTCCTGTGAAAGCTCTGGTGTAATTGAGCTCCTGGTCTTTCTTTCAGCTCACACTGAAGCATTTATGATTTTAAATAAAGCAAAGAAAAATGTTACATTTTATCATTTTCTTGGATTTGGACTGAGTTTGACAGGATGAGAGTTATATTATCTCATTAAAATTTTCTTTCTTTTTTTGTTTTATGTTATTTATTTATTTTAGTTGTCAGAGAGTGTGTGCGCTCATCAGAGAGAGATGGGAAGGAGAGGGAGAAGGAGAAGGAGAGAACAACCCTTAATGGGCACAGTCACACTGCAATCCACTCTCCTCAATTTCTCCATCCTGTTGGGATCCTAAGCATGCATATATATCTATCTGATCTTGAGAACTTTGGTTCTGGAGTAAGAATAATATTTGAATACTAGTATTTCCACTACCTCTTGGTGTGACTACAGATAATTAGATTATCCATTTTTTTTCTTATGTGTTAAAATAAGACCAAAATAATTCTACTTACCTTGTGAAGGTTTTAGGATATAATTCATGTAGTGTAGTTGTGGCTATTTATCCCTTGCTATTGCTATCATAAAGACACTCTTTAGAATATCTTCAGGCACTATCTGCAGAGTCACCTGAGATACTGTGAGACGGGTCCTGGCCCCGAGGTCTTTTATTCCACAAAGGGGAAGTTTACATCCAACAGGCCTAGCATCTTCTAACATACATTTTTGGAAGTAGACATACTAGAAAGTAGGTTCCTGGTGTTCTTGTTGAGATAGAGTAAGAGAGTTTGAAGAGAGGAATCCCAGTTTCTTAACCAAGGAGTGTGGGCAGCTATTTCAATGAATATGAGGAGTCTAGTTTTCTCAAGGAAGCAGAGTGGGTGTTAGGAAACCAGAAATTGGAAATTTATCATCAGGTTATAAGGTCTTCATTCAAACCAAAGTCAAGAGTAATTATTTCATTACACGCTCCTCCAACTGTGCCCTAAGGGGACAGAGTGGCTCTCAAGAGTAATCTTTCTGAGAAGGAAGAATAGGCAAAAGGAGAGTGAGTCTCCAGGGTTTAAGCTCTGGGCTGACCTATACTAAAGTCTTTGTAGGTTCTTGAGTTCTTCTCATCCACTGTCCAGCACAAACTTGGAGCCACCTCTTGGTTCCTGTGAAAGCTCTGGTATAATTGAGCTCCTGGTCTTTCTTTCAGCTCACACTGAAGCATTTATGATTTTAAATAAAGCAAAGAAAAATGTTACATTTTATCATTTTCTTGGATTTGGACTGAGTTTGACAGGATGAGAGTTATATTATCTCATTAAAATTTTCTTTCTTTTTTTGTTTTATGTTATTTATTTATTTTAGTTGTCAGAGAGTGTGTGCGCTCATCAGAGAGAGATGGGAAGGAGAGGGAGAAGGAGAAGGAGAGAACAACCCTTAATGGGCACAGTCACACTGCAATCCACTCTCCTCAATTTCTCCATCCTGTTGGGATCCTAAGCATGCATATATGTGTCTGGTATTTTTTTCAAACCTCCAGAGTGGGACTTTCTTTCACTCTGTCTCTCACTCCTAGAAGGAGAACAACAAAAAACGAATGGTAGACGAGTCCTAAGCATTTGATATTGAAAGTATAATGAAATATTGACACTAGCATTTTTGGCAGGAAAGCTGACATAAATATAAGTTTCTCTAACCCAAGTAAGAGAGATTACTAAAGAGTCTATACAGTTACCAGATGAGAGTTACAGAAAACAGATGAAGAGGGAAAGCAAAGGAAACTCCTATAGGCTGGTGGAGCCAAGACAGGCTTCACACACAAGTGAGCTGAGTGGTTTAGGGCCAGTTCCACTAGATAGGTGGAAGGTCTGGAGAAGGAAGGATTTACCTTCCCACAGAGAAAATCCCAGGTGAATCTTTTAGGATGGCTGTGGATTTCATGTTTGCCCAAGTAAGATTCTCAAATGTTGGGCACTCTAAAAATAGTATTTGTCTAAGAAATTTTTCCTTTGGTACTAAGCCTTTATATTAGGGAGTGACAGGTTTGAGTTGGAATGGAGGAAGCCTATTTAGCTCTTGTTCTACATCAAGGCAAGTATAGAGGTGGTCATTTCACCAATTTTCAAGCAGATTAGAGTTTAAATTTCTTGGAATATATGGTCAGTGGAAAGTACCTTCCTTCCTCCAACCCCACACATGAATCCAGGGAAACTAGCTTTTTGTTTCTTTTATTTCGTGTGTCTCAATTTCCTGATGGAAAAATTGGGAAGTTGAATTATGCATCACCTACTGTTGATGTCTTAAATTCTCAGGCACCAAATATTTCTTAATGAGAATTCTGTAAGCTGGACACATAGTAGTGAACAATGAGGAATTTGAAGGTTCTGAGTACTGAAAGAATTGGGAGGTTTGCAGGACTTAGAGGAATTCCTCAAGATGAAGTGGAATCTTATCAAAGTAGTTCATGGCTGTCACCCAGGAAAAATTAAAAGCCTGGGCAAAACAAGGGACTGCATCATGAACATTCCAGGCTGCCTATTTAATGACCACAGTAAGCTTTATAGCCTCAGCTAGGTGCTATTTTATAGTATATTCATTCTACTCACGGTTTCATGCCTACAGTCAAACATTTGTTCACAGATACTGGCGTATCAGCTGACCTTGCTATTGAAAGTAGTTAGATCAATTAAGATATTTTGTTAACCAATAAAATATGGGAGGGAAAAAAAGGAATGGAAAGCAACTGGAGATACCAGAGATAGAGTGGGAGGAGGGTGAGATATGGCAGAGGGTGAGAAATGGGGGCTATATATATATGAGAAACAAGAAATGGAGAATTATTTGTGATGATAACATTTATGATTAAGTCACTATACAGTGTATTCTGTATGGGAAACTGCATCTTGTATGTTGTGATGATGTTCAGTGAATTAATGCAAAATAAATAATATATATATTATATATATATAAATAAATAATATAAATATAAATATAAATATAAATATATATATGTATATATATATATAATTCTTTTAAAAAATGCAATGGTGTCAGAAGAAAGGCCACAGGAGGGATATTTAAGAACCTACAGAGAGGTTTGGTCTCCTGAAGTATTGGTGATGTGGCATCAGCAGATCTTGAGGCTGGTAGTTCCTTTCTAGGTCATCTGTGGATTCATTTTTGTTTTGTTTTTCAAGAAAATGACATTTTTGTTGATGGTATAACAGGTAATTTTTGTTTTCTTTATGCTTTTCTGTATTTGTGAAGTTTTTCATAAAAATTGCACATGCATGCATGTGAAAACACAGATTTTGTGAAAACAATAAAAAAGATGCCCATTTTTTGGTAGGGGTAAGACGTAACATTTGTTGGAAATAGCAGGTGGCAGGTGGTTAAGGCACTAGACTTCCATATTGCCTACTGTAGTTTAAGTCATGATACAGTGGCTGGAAACTCATGCTGGGCACATGTGGACCTGTGACCATAATCCTGAGAAGAGAATGAAGGAGAAGGGGTTGTGGTGTGACCATCCCCTCTGGGGGATCATTTCTCACTCTCCCTCTCTCTGTCTCTGTTTGGTGAGCCATCAACCCTATGACAAAAACCTAAAAACAAACCCCAAAACAAACAAAAAAAACATTTGTTTTACAATCTTACTTCATATTTTGCTATTTGCTCAAAATTTAGTGTGCATTACTGATCATTGTTTTCTATTATTAAATAGTGTTTTTTGTATATTGGAAGTCTCTCTGGTTGTCTTTTCAGGGGTATAGAAATGTCCATGAATTTCAAAATTCAAAAAATTTGTGAAAAATTTTATACCATTTTTATGAACAACAAGGAATACTTATGGGAGACAATTTCTGTTCTTAAGGGTTTGATTGTTTTGAAATGTATTAGGTCAAAGTTGTTTGTGTATATTTCTGTTCAATGCCAAACCCATTCTTGGGATAGTATCAGTAAATATTCCAGAATCCATATAAAATTTAAATTTTATTTATGTTCAAAACCCTGAAAGTTCTGTTCAGCATCATTGTTCAGATTCCTGGGTCTTTTTCTTATTAGCACATTTGAAAAACTGTTTCATAGCAAAATTATTTTTCATCTGTCAAATTTTATCTGTAAGCAAATTTAAACATACATATTTGTTATATATTTTGGAGTATTTGACAAGAGGCATCCTCAAGAAAAATAAAGCATAAATCTAGGGGGGGAGGGGAGAAAAGCTGTTTCTTTCCTTTAATTCAATAAATTTGTTAAAGGCAATAACCAATAAACATTTTTAATTAAAATTTTTAAAAAGTTTCCTGAACAATGACTTCCCATGTTTTCCACACTTCAGGGTCATTCCCTTCACCCACCGAAGACATCCTTATTTTTAAAAAATATTTAATGTTACTATTGTTATTATTTTAAATTTGCTCTGGGGCATGTGTGCTCACTAGAGAGGCAGAAATAGAGACGGAGAGAGAACATGAGAAAGCAAGCCGCCAGGTCAAAACTTGAACCCTGGTTGATCAAGTGGGAGTCCAGCACCTTAACCACCAGTCCACCTGCTGACCCCCAAGATATCCTAATAGCAAAGGCCTGTTGTGATTTGATTAAAGGAGTGTCATTGCAAATATCGAAGATATATTTTTAGGTATGGGCTGGGCTCTCTAGTTGAGCTCAAGAGCCAGGCATTTAATAACTTCTCACAGAGGAAACCCCAGTAATATAGGATCTTTCTTTACTTGTTCTAATACACTGCCCCTAAGGGGAGGTATGGAACACGGGACATTACAAAGCTCCAGTCTCCCAGGGAATACTCCAGAGAGCTCACTCTGAGGCTATCTGGAAAATAAACAGAGAAGACACATCCCTTTGTAGCCTAGGGATTATTACAGAGGTCTTGGTGTTAATGAACAGAAATCCTCTTATCGGCGGTCCTGCCGCATGTGAGGTGCAGGAAGGTCCTTCTGCACCAGAGGCAGGCAATCTGGCCATGAGCCCTGTCATGTACTTTCTCCATGGAAGACAGCCTCTGCGTACTCAGGTAGCTTTTTTCACGTTACTTTTCAATGAGGTAGAGGACTGAAGGAGAGGCAACCAGTCACTGATGCCTTGTGGCTGAGATGGACATGGACGGGAAGGTAACCCTCATACCTGTCATGAGAACAAGGAGCCTGTGTAGACCACAGCAATCAAGGTCTAGGAATGTCCTTGTCACCGTGAGGATGTGAAGGTAAATTAGGCATGCTGCCTGCCCATCTCCAAATAGTAATACACACACACACACACACACACACACACACACGTACACACATGTACATACACATACATATTTACACCCATACATATCTACACACCTATCTTATTGTTTTGTTTGGTAGTCTTTAACCTTATTTTTTAAGAAATCACTTGATCTACCTTGAAGTGACAGGAGTTCATTTACATTTCTTTTTATTAGTTTGATTCTTTTTCTTGTATCTCCTGTATTTTCCACTTCAGAAATATTTTGACTATTTTCTTAGATGTTCACATATCATAGATATTATGTTTCTTAATCATTTCATTATGAGTATAGGCTTTATTTTTATGAAGCAACCTGTCCATAGGTTGTTGCTTTTTGTCCTGAGTTCGTTCTTATTTAATGTAAAAATCATTTTCTTTTGTTCACATTGACCTCATAATTTTCCCATAATTTTATTTTCAACCACTTCAAATTACTTTAACTGTTTCTCTTGTATACAGAATAGAGTTGGAATTTGCTTTGTAAGTCAATTTAAAATAATTTTCTTTTCAAAGATACATTTAACTTCTTTACATTCATTAACATGAGTGATATTTAGATGAGGTTTGTCATAATATTTTACATCTTTTAGTATGTAGTCTGTAGTTCCCTTTCTCTGATTGTAGAAAATGTTCTATTATGATAATACTTCAATATAGCACTATTAATTTCCTTTCTAGACAGCATTTTTCTCTTACTCTAAACAACAAAAGTAACTAATAACCTTTATTCCCCCCTCTCTCTTTTTCACTATCCAGTGATTTGATTTTATCCATAATATTGGATCATTAGAAAAGTCATGATATATTTTTGCCTGGAAAATTACAAGATGACTTTTATGACAACCCAATATTATCTTTCTTAGTTTATTTTTGTTCTCTCAAAAGGTATAGACCTATTTAACTTATCTTCTTAACATCCTATGCCTTTTCACCAAGATGTTTCCGAGAGAAAATCAGGAATTTATTACACTTCCTACTTCCTTTCTCCTTCTCTCATGTGTTGGCTTTTTAAAATTTTTATTATTCTTTTTTTTTGAGAGATATTTTTTGCATTAGAGTGCAAGCACTTACTGGAGAGACAGAGAGAAACAGACTAGCAGAAAGAGAGGAATCCCTCCCTCTCATTGTGGGGTACTGACCACACCACAATCCCTTCTCTTCCATTTTCCTCTAAGGATTTTGGGCATGTACACACAAGGGCCCAGAGTGAGTTTCAAGATTCCAGGTCTGAGATTCAAACCGTAGTTGACCATGTTGGAGTCCAGAGTCTTAATTACTCCACCACCTGATGGCCCTGGTTATTTTCACATTATTAGCATTTATTATGTTAATATATCATTTAGTCACTATTTATCCCATAATCTGGTCTTAGTTTGATAGTAAATATGTATTCACTTATTTTTGCTGATATTTTTCTCCTTCACTTGAAGTTCTTCTTTCAGTGGATTCCCAAGGAAGGGCTGATGGAAACAATGACCTGAGTCGTTTTATGTTCAAAACTCTTTGCTTGTTGCATTTATAATTAAAGTATAGATTGGATGCTATAAAATGTGTGGCTCACTTTCATATTTTTGAATTTATTGTATATATTCTTTTATTATTTCTGGCACTGAATGTTGCTATCAAGACTGAATGTGGCATGGTGGCTAGATCCCCCATGGCTGACTCCACAGCAGTTTAAGTGCTAGACCTGGAGATCTGGGGGGTGGGGAGGGGAAAACTGATGCCAACCTAGCTTTTTTTCTCTATTGTTTTTGTTGGGGAAAGCTGTTCACCTGAAAGATTCTTTATTTTAAAGGTCTAATAATATTACTAAGGTATATTTTGGCATTGACTATTTTGTATCAATTTTCCCAGGTATAAAACATGCCTTTTCAGTATATGCACTGAGGTCTTCTTTTATTTCTGGGAAGGTTATTGAAATTGTAATTTTAAATATTCTTCAATTCCAAAGTTTAGTCTGCTAATTTGGAGGCTCTACTTATAATAAACTGAATCTCCTTGGCCAGTCTTCTTTCTTTCTTTATAGCACTTTTATCTCATTCTTTTGTTTCTTTTATTTCTTTTGCTTTTCTGTTTTGTATCCTTTAGGTTTCTTATCATGATATTTATATGCTCCATTTTTCTTGGAAATTTATCTAATTTAGTCTTCATTGAAAAAATGCCCTTTTCCTTCCATTTTGCTCAGATTTTTCTCATTTCCTATTTAACATCTTCTTGTAGTCAAAATGTATATGCTCTCTGCTGCTTTTTATATCCTCTGTAATATTCTTTCACAAATCTAATTGTTTTATTAGATTCTTGAAGACTTGTTGTGTTGAAATATTTCTCAGGGAGAGAATTTTGTTTTTAATTTAATTTATTGTCATAATCTTTTTTATATTACATTGAATCACATATATCATTATAGTGTATTACACTTCTTTTTCTAGCAGGTATATCATGCATATCTGGCAAGTCAAAGACATTACCATCCATATCATCATTATCAAATAGCTTTTCATCATTTTTTCCAGATTATTATTATTTATTCTAATTATTTTTATATTTTTATTTCAATTTGTTTTATACATTCAATCACATTATTTAACTTGCAAAGTGAATATTCTAGCATGTGTACATTTCTTACCAGTCCAGTTGACAATTCTATAAAGTTATCTTCAACAGATAATAACCCATTTATTTGTTTCACAAATGCCTTGCCTATTTTTCTCCTTAATGTCCTTCCTCAGACTCTACTCCTTCACCTGCCCTCTTCCCACACTGTATTTGCTCTTTATACCATTTACTATGTTTCTGTATCCTTTAGTCATTCAGTTTCTTTCATAGAGTGTGGACACTCAGTATATATTAAGTGGAGACATACAGTGTTTCTCCTTCATAGCCTGACTTGCTTCAGTCAGGAGTAAATATTCCATATTCATCCACTTTCAGTCAAAAGTCAGGGTCTTGTTGTTTCCCCTTTTTTTTATGGTTGAGTAGTATTCCACACAATATATATGTGCCACACATTTTCAATCTATTCATCAGTTTGAGGCCATTTTGATTAGTTCCATGTCTTAGCAATTGTGAATATAATGCTGCATGTAGAAAGCAATATGGAGTTCCTCAAAGACTACAAACAGAACTCCCGTATGATCCAGCAATACCACTAATGGACATCTCCTTAAAGGATAGGGGAATACTCAGCTGGAAAAATAATTACTGGGGACAGCAGGTAGCATGGTGTTTGAGGCACTGGGCTCCCACATTGCTGACTACGGTTCAATTCCCAAACTAGGCAGCTTGCTTTCTCACTCTCCCTTTGTCTGTCTCTCTCTGGTCAAAGTTGAAGAATAATGATAATAAATAAAATTAAAAATAAATCTTTTTTTTGGAGAGGTTTTTGCTATAGGGCATGTGCACTCGCCAGAGAGACAGAGAGAGTCAGAGAGACAGAATGCTAGAAATCACCCCCCAGGGGGAATGGTCACACTGCAATCCCTTCTCCTCCATTCTCCTCTTGGGATCTTGGGCACACACGCACACATGCCCGGCATGAGTTTTAAGCCACCAGGTCCGGGACACAAACCATGGTCAACTACATGGGAGTCCAGTGCATAGTGTTTTTTGCCATGCAGAAATTTCTTAATCTGATATAATTTTACTTGTCTATTTTTGGGATTATTGGTTGTGCTTTCAGGGTCTTATTTAAGAAGTCTTTGCCTATCCCAATATCTCCCAGAGTTTCCCCAGTGTTTTCCGGGAATAGTTTTATAGTTTGAGGTTTTAGGTTTAGATCTTTGATCTACTTTGAGTTGATTTTTGTCAGTGTAGAGAGGTAAGGGTTCAGATTCATCTTTCTGCAGATGGATATTCAGTTTTCCTTCATCATTTGATAAAGAGTTTTTTCTTTTCCCACTGGATTGACTGGTACCCTTTGTCAAAGATCAGCTGGCCGTATGTTTGGGAATTTATTTCTGGGGATTCTATTCTGTTCCATTGGTTCACTGTCTGTTTCTGTGCCAATACCGTGCTGTTTTGATTACCACACCTTTGTAGGATATGTTTGGGTTAGAGAGTGAGATGCCACCCACGCCACTCTTTTTGTGTAGGATTGCTTTGGCAATACAAGGTCTTTTATGATTCCAGAAAATTGTATGATAGTCTTTTCTAGATCTGTGAAGAATGTTCCTGGTTCTTCAATTAGGACTGCGTTAAGTATGTAGATTAATTTGGGTAGAATTGCTATTTTGCTTGTATTAATTCTTCCAATCCAGGAACGTGGGATTTCCTTCCACTTTTTTTTGTATCATTTTCAAATTCTTTTTTTAGCTTCTCATAGTTTTCCTTGTGGAGGTCTTTAACTTCTTCGGTTAGATTTATTCCTAGGTATATTATACTTTTTTGGCTATGATAAATGTAATTACTTTTTTTCAATTCTATCTCAGTCTGTCTGCTATTTGTATATAAAAATGCTATCGATTTCTGTATATTGAGTTTGTATCCTGCAACTTTACTGTATTCATGTATTACTTCCAGGAATTTTTTCATGGATACCATTGGGTATTCTATGTACACAATCATGTCATCTTTAAATAGAGATATTTTCACCTATTTGAATACCTTTTATTTTATTCTCTTTTCTGATTGCATTTGCGAGGACTTTCATTAATATATTGAAAGGGAGTGGAGAAAGTGGGCATCCTTGTTTTGTACCAGGTTTTAGTGGAAAAGCTTTCAGCTTTTCTCCATTCATGATGATGTTCCCTATGTTGTTTTTATAGATATCTTTAATTGTGTGGAGAAATGACCCTTTTATGCCGATTTTGCTGAGAGTCTCGATCATAAAGGGATGTATCTTATCAAATACTTTTTCTGCATCAATTGATATGATGCATTGTTTTTTACCTTTCTTTTAATATGGTGTATTACATTTATGGTTTTGCATATGTTGAACCAACCTTGCATGTCTGGAATAAAGCCTACCTGGTCATAATGTATAATCTTTTTTACAAGTAGTTGTATACAATTTGCTACTATCTTATTGAGAATCTTATTAACCTCAGATATTGGTCTATAGTTTTCCTTCATTGTACCGCCCTTATCTGCTTTAGGATAAGGGTGATGGAGGCTTCATAGAATAAATTAGGGAGGGATTCACCCTTTTGGATCTTTAGAAATATATTGAGCAGAATGGGGTTAACTCTTCTTTAAAAGTTTTGTAGAATTTTAAGGTTAAGCCATCAGGACCAGGGCTTGTCTTTGTTGGGAGGGTATTTATTACTGATTCAATCTCCTGGCTTATTATGGGCTCAATCTTGGTAGATTATATATGTCCAGGAATTTATCCATCTCATTCAGATTTTCTGATTTCTTAGCATATAGTTGTTCATGATATCCTCTAATAATGTTTTGTATTTCAATTATGCCAGTTGTTATATTGCCTGTTTCATTGCAAATTTGATTTATCTGGTTCCTTACTCTCCTCTTCTTAATAAGTCTCGCTAGTGATGTATCAATTTTCTTTATCTTTTCAAAGAATTACTTAATAAATTCTCTTCTAATGAAAAGCTTGAGGTTTTGGACTTTATTTTAAAATATTATGTTTTCTATAGGTCCAGCAATTAAGTCATTGGTATTATTTATCTTTGAATGATTTTCTCGTCTTTCTTCTTTTACTTGGAAGGAGGGGAAACAGAACTACCAAGACAAGGGTAACTTGTCCATATTCTCAGTTCAAGAACTCCTTTCTCTGTTGCTATAGTGATGGACATTGCTTTAAGGCAAAGGTTTCTCTGTAGAGTTTCTTCACCTTATATCATATTATACCTAAGGGTTAGATTCTCTCTTTCTAGGCATGAATACTAGCTGTGAATTTCTAGATTCTGGCATTCCCCATTGTTCCCTGCTGTATGACCTACTTTGCTGCATGACTTCTGATCAGTGTGTTTGCTTCCACTCATTTTCAAGTAACATTTTTTTCTTTAGGCATTTTTTTTTTTAGTTTTGTTTGTTTTAGAATTGTGGGATGTCTCTGTCTCCCAGTTTCACTGAAAATATACATTTCTGGGCTCTTACTCCTCTTCCTTATCACTTTGCATGGTTCTTAGTGCAGAAGTAGAAAAAGGAGATTTTATATGATCACTGTCTTAGTCTCAAGTAATTTAAACACAAAGTTTTCTACTGTATCTCTTTCTTTTAAAAGTTTCTTTCTTTCTCCCTTTAATGAGAAAAAGAGACAAAAGGAGAGAGAGAGAGAAACCTCCCCCAATAGGATCATCATGCTGCGATTCACCCCTACCCTCAGCCAGTCTGGTTCACAGGCACATGCCCAGTGTTTACAGAAAGGCCCAAGGATGCGGACCTGGGACCTGTTATGTGAGCTCAGCATTGCGGAGTGTTGTGTTACCACTGTGCCCCTGGCTGGCCCTCTTTTTCTTAATGTAGTTTCCTTTACATTCTTTTTATTCGTCTTGACAATTTTGCCTATTTTAAAAATGATACAGAGGGAACCAGCAGTTAGCGTATTGGCTATGTCGCTGGACTCCCACGTAGTCAACCGCGGTTTGCGTCCCGGACCCGGTGGCTTAAAACTCACGCCGGGTGCGTGTGCGTGCGTGTCCAAGATCCCAAGAGGAGAATGGAGGAGAAGGGATTGTGGCGTGACCATCCCCCATGGGGGGTGATTTCTCGCTTTCTGTCTCTATGTCTCTCTCTGTCTGTCTGGTGAACGCATGTGCCCTATAGCGAAAAAAAAAAAAAAAACTCTCCATAAAAAGAAAAAAAATGATACAGAGAGGTTCTGAAAATCTTATCTCTTATTTGATAAAATTAAATTTTACAACGTTTCCCTTTCACTGAGTCTTCAAAGCCATCAATACCAATCAATAGTTAACACTCCATCCAGTTCAAGGGAATTTATGCAGATACAATATACAGACTGCACTTCCACTCTGTAGTACAGAGACAGTCAAGGGGCTTGTACATAGTGAGAAGAATGATAAATAAAAGTTTGCAGAATTGACCTAAATTACATTGACCTATGCTAAATTTCCATTTGTCTACAAGAGGAAGTTCAGATAAGAAAGGAAAGTCATAGAGAGTAGAAAAGGAAGCAGAAATATTAATCATTTGGCTAAATTTACACAAATCTTTCTTATTCAAGATACTATAACAATACCTATAGGGAAGACAAAATATATCATAGAGTCTGTGGATAATACAGGGACACAAAGATTTTCAGTTCAAGTACCTATGGGAAAACAATGTCTATAGGCAAAATATCATGAAAGTTTGGTGCCGAGACAACCATTTCCCTATAGGTCCGGTGAAGTTCTATATAGTAGGTGGCATCTGTGTGAAAATGTGTGGATTTTACAAATTTGAGATGGAAAGAAAAGTCATACACATATAATTGCCTCAGTCATTAGGGGGAACATTTTCTCTTTAGACCAGATGTTTCCTTCCATATGAAGGCTTTTTCCATTGACTAGTAACCCTGGTTCTCTGTACAACTTAATTTGGTTCTACCTTGGAGTGACTTACACAATTGCTGAATTTGAGGCCGCAGTTCCTCACTTATCTTCAGGAATCTGATGGATTTCAGGAAACATCTACTCTGTTTTATTATTCCATGTTTTACTTTTCTTAGGAGCAGGTTCTTCCTCTGGAGGAGGAGACTGTAAAAGGAAAAATATGTTTAATTTCAGAAGAGGATGAAAAGGCTCACTAAGTGAAGAGAGAGTCTTCAAGCTATTTTTAACATTGTATTCTGTTCATTTCTTTGATATGTTAAGAGAGAGCCACAATCAATGGGGTTTTCATGCCACAGTCTCCCCCAAGCCTGAGCCGGCTGAGGTACGGGCACACCCGTGCACCCTTCTGTGTACAGGGTCAGCTCGGGATGTGGATCCAGTTGCTTTCTCTGCGGCTTCAGCCTTGCAGGGTGACACATTAGTTCTGTGCCACCCTCCCTGGTCCACTGCCTAGTCCCTTTTAACAACAAGGTAGATGTTTGGTTTCCACCAGACTGACAGACTCCACACCCAACCCAGCTGGTTTTACAAATGGAAGTGGAACAGGATTTTCATGTATTGGCTCTACTCAAGCATGACATCACTGCCTGCTCAAATACATTCAGTTGCTACTTATAACTTAGAGAATAAAGTACCAAGACTTTTTTTTCACTTTAAGCTCCCCAAGTTTGATCCTCAGTTCTCTTTCCTGCTTTATCTTTATCTACTCAAAATTCTGGCTCAAACTCTTGCCATCTCTCCACCTGTTCAGGGTTTTCTACTACTTGGTCATTGTCCAAGAATTTACTTCAATATATTCTCCACTTCCATATAATCCACATTTGTGACCCAGAAAGCCTTCCTACTCTGCTGCAGTCTGCTTATATCAGAGATTATGGGGATATTTGTGTGTATACATCCAACCAAATATTCCACAAACTAGAGATTTTGATTCATTCATTATTGTTTCACTGACATCTTGAAGAATAGTTTGTATATACTGGGTCTTTATTCAATTGTTTGATTGTTGAATTGCTTTCTGGGAGATTAGCTAATAAGAAATTGGATTTTCAGAATATTGATGTTTAGAAATAGTGGAATAGAAGAGGTATAATCTCAGGTCTAAGAATCGTTGAAAGAAAGTTGAATGGTTGGAGAATTCTGAATAAAATATTTATAAGATTTAAATTTAGGCAGGATGTCCATTCCATTAGACTGAAAATTTTCTGAAGTTAAGAATGACCACAGTCCTCATTTACCTAGTTCCGTCCTACGTCCAAATGTTGTACTATAATGAACTATCAAGAAATCACACAAATAAATCTTTTAATTTCTTTCAATTGTTTCTGTCCTACTTTCCAGCATAGTGGATTTGTTAGATTTTAATAAACATTCATTGATTACATAGGTGGTCAATATGTTGTCATTCTTCTTCTTTACAGTTCAGAAGGTAGCATACTGGCCAATCTAAACAGAAATATTTTAGAGAGTTTTAATGGGTCTCACTTGGGATCTTTTCCTCTGACCTCTGGGCTCATGGAAAGAGGAAACCAGACCAGCATCTTTGAGTTTTTCCTCTGGGGACTCTCAGAGAAGCCAGAGCAGCAGCATATCCTCTTCCTGCTGTTCCTGTGGATGTACGTGGTCACTGTGACTGGGAACCTGCTCATTGTCCTGGCCATTGGCACCGACACACGTCTCCACACCCCCATGTACTTCTTCCTCGCCAACCTGTCATGTGCAGACATTCTTTTCACCTCCACTACTGTACCCAAGGCCCTGGTGAACATCCAGACCCAGAGCAGATCCATCTCCTATGCAGGATGCCTGGCTCAACTTTACTTCTTCTTGACTTTTGGAGACATGGACATCTTTCTTCTGGCCACGATGGCTTATGATCGCTATGTGGCCATTTGCCACCCCCTCCACTACAGGATGATCATGAGCTTCCAGCGCTGTACCCTTATGGTGACTGCCTGCTGGATTCTGACTAATCTCCTTGCCATGATCCACACCTTCCTCATGTTCCGCCTTTCCTTCTGTTCTAAGAAGATTATTCCTGACTTCTTCTGTGATCTGGGACCCCTGATGAAAGTGTCTTGCTCTGATACCCAGATCAATGAGCTTATGCTCCTTGTTTTGGGAGGAGCAGTCATTTTAATCCCCTTTATGCTCATCCTGGTCTCATATATCTTCATAGTGTCAACCATTCTCAGAGTTCCCTCTGTCCAGGGAAAACTCAAAGCCTTCTCTACCTGTGGTTCCCACCTTGCTGTTGTTGTCCTGTTCTTTGGGACAGTGATCAGGGCTTATCTATGCCCCTCATCATCTTCCTCCAACTCATTAGAGGAGGACACAGCAGCTGCTGTCATGTACACAGTGGTGACTCCCCTCTTGAACCCTTTCATTTACAGCCTGCGGAACAAGGACATGAAGGGTGCACTGGCCAGACTCCTTAGGGGCAGAGTCTTCTCATGGGGCCAGTGATTTCTGCAGAGAAACTGAAGACGTCTTCTGCCTCCATCTTGGACTTTATAGATACTTCTACCTCATGTGTCTCGTATCGGAATCCTACAGACTTATTTCCAGTTCCTGACTTGTCACCATGAGTTTGGTATTAATGAGGAAAATAAAGATTTTGGTTTGTACTTGACAGTTTATCTGTTAAGAATTGTTTATTTCTCATTTATCTCATTTATTTTATTCATTAATAACTTTTCATAAGGAGAGATGTCTTTTGCAATATGCACAATTCTAAAAGTCTGGAGAGTTGTGTCAGTTTATTAAAACTTGATAAGTGAGGCCATGGAAACTTAGCAAGTAAGGTCACTATAGACAGATAGCATTTACAAATTTAAGGGAACAAGTATATTTTTTCCTACAAAAATGGGAATTTATATGAAGTTCTTTTCACTCAAATTATATGAAAAATATTTGCAACTATTAATACAGGAATAATCTATGTTCCTTTTTTGTAAAAATGATTTATTTTTAAAATTACAATAAGAAGATATATTAAATAAATTAACATTAAATATTAGAGTAATTACTGAGTAGCTCTTCTCTAACTTTCTCTCTTATCTGTTTACATTATGACTAATTGTGAATGTTGTGTATGTGTATCTACCTGTATTTCATGCATGTCTGGGGATTCAGCTAGGGCTCAAGTCATCTTGAGGAGATTGGCAAAGATGTTGACATAACACACACACATTTTACTTCGTTGTGCTGAATAGCCCTCCACTGTTCTTGACAAGGATGAGGCAGTCAGTGGTACTGACATAATTCAGGAGGCAGATGACACCTTCAAAAGATATAGTCAAATAAAATAAGGAGGTGTGGATGGTCTGTGTTCAGTATAATCCATGCTTTAGTCACTCAGATCCATTTATAAAATTTTATATCATTTCTATCTTATACAAGGCACTGCTATTTGTTGTTATGTTAAAATGAATTCAGCCTCACTGTTTCCAAAATAGCATGGATATTTGTCCCATAGTTCAGAATTCCTTTTAAGGTGGTAGCTATTTATAGGCTGGAAACATTTATGTATAATTGTAGTGAGAAAAGATATAGTTTCTGCTACTGTAGGTTGTTCCAAGGATAAAGCTGAACTCTACTATCCATCCTAGATATATCCTTCACCTAGATTATCACTTTGTCAGTATTTGTTTTGGTTTTAACCTTATTTACTTATTTATTTAATGAGAGAGAAACAGAAAAAAAGCCAAACATCCTAAATAGGGTTTCATGCCATGATTGGCCACTCCCTCAGCCTTTCCTAACCAGCCAGGATCATGGGTGTGCACCTGATTACTTAATGCAGGCAGATTGACCCAGGAACAAAAGCCTGGTTTTCCATATGGCTTCTAGTATTGCAGAATGCTGTGTTACCACTGCACTACTGCAGTTGGGCCTGACAGGTCTTTGTTGATGCATGATATGATAACTCAGACATTCATCCATGAAGGACTTGAATTCTTATTTATTGTGCTCTTTCTGTGTAATAGTGACTAAAATTTCACATTAACATTTATTACTGTTCATGTGGAAGTATTAAGAGATATCCAAGTGGAGACCAGCAGATTGTGTAATGTTTATATCAATAGACTCCCACGTAATTGACTGTAGTTCAAGTCCCAGACATGGTGGATTGAAAGTCATGCTGGACTCGTGTGCATGTGTGCTCCAAATTCTGGGAGGTGAATGGAGAACAAAGGATTGCAGCATGGTCGTAACCTGTGGGGTGGGATGATTTCTTGCTTTCTGTCTCTCTGTCTTTCCAGTGAGTACATGTGCCCTATAGCAAAAATTTCTCTCTCTCTCTCTCTCAATCCAAGAGAATACCCTAAGCTTAAGACATCATTTTTCTGGGAACCAGCAGGTTGCATAATGGTTACATCACTGGACTCCCTTGTAGGCGACTGTGGTTTGAGTCTCAGACCTAGTGACTTAAAACTCATGCTGGGCACATGAGCATGCCCAAGATCACAAGAGGAGAATGAAGGAGAAGTTATTGCATTGTGATCATCCTCTCTGGTGTGTGTTTTCTTGCTTTCTTTCTCTCCTGTGAGCGTGCACACCCTATAGCAAAAAACTCTTTAAAAAAAAGACAAAAGATATAATTTTCTGTACCAATTGTGTACTGAAACCATTCATTTTCATGGTATTTAATATCAATTATCCTAGTTAGGAAAGTATCACCTATCTTTTCCTGTTAGTGAACTGCACGAAGAGCAGAAGATCAGGGTAACCACAGTTTCTGTTTCTGAAGTCTTTAAAGAAAGGTAAAGTTTATACACTTCACTTGAATGGGCAATATGATTAAAAAAAATGCCAGAATGAGATAAGTTATGAATATATAATGTAATGTTCTGACGAATCACCAAACAATCTTGACACTCATGGTGGGCACATGTGGATGTATGACCACAATCCTGAGTGAGAATGGAGGAGAAGGGATTATGGTGTGATCATTTCCTTTAGGGTATGATTTGTCTCACTCCCTCTCTCTGTCTCTGTCTGGTGAGCACATGCACTCTAGGACAAGAACCTATAAAAGAAAAATAAAAACAAACAAACAAAAATTTGCTTTATACTCTTATGCTATATATTGCTGTTTGTTCAAAATTTGTGGACATTAATGATCATTGTTTCCTATCAGTGTTTTTGTACGTTGGGAACCTATCTCTAGTTTTCTTTTCAGTGGTATAGAAATGTCCATGAATTTTAAAATTCAAAAAAATGTATGGAAAATTTTACAGCATTTCCAGGAACAACAAGGAATACTTATGGGAGTCAATTTCTGTTCTTAAGGATTTGATTGCTTTGAAATGTAATAGACCAAAGTTGCTTGTGTATATTTCTGTTCGATGCCAAACCCATTCTTAGGGTAGTATCAGTAAATATTCCAGAATCTATATAAAATTTGAGTTTTATTTATGTTCAAAACACTGAAAGTTCTGTTCAGCATCATTGTTCAGCTTCCCAGATCTTTTTCTTATTAACACATTTTAAAAACTATTTTATAGCAAAGTTATTTTTCATCTGTCAAATTTTATCTGTAAGCAAATATAAATATACATATTTGTTACAGATTTTGGAGTATTTGACAATAGACATCCTCAAGAAAAATAAAGTATAAATCTGGGGAAATAAAAGAAAACTCTTTCCTTTAATGCAGTAAATTTGTTAAAGGCAATAGCCAATACACATTTTTAATTAAAATATTTAAAAAGTTTCCTGAGCAATGACTTCTCATGTTTTCCACACTTCAGAGGGTGATTCCCTTCACCCACCGAAGACATCCTCATTTTAAAAAATTATTTCATGTTACTACTGTTATTATTTTAAGTTTGCTGTGGGGCATGTGTGCTCATGAGAGAGACAGAAACAGAGACAGAGAGAGAACATGAGAAAGCAAGCCACCAGGTCAAGACTTGAACCATGGTTGATCAAGTGGGAATCCAGCATCTTAACCTCCAGTCCACCTGCTGGCCCTCAAGATATCCTAATAGCAAAAGCCTGTTGTGACTTGATTAAAGGAGTGTCATTGCAAATATCCGAAGATATATTTTTAGGTATGGGCTGGGCTCTCTAGTTGAACTCAAGAGCCAGGCATTTAATGACTTCTCACAGAGGAAACCCCAGTAATATAGGATCTTTCTTTACTTGTTCTAATACACTGCCCCTAAGGGGAGGTATGGAACATGGGACATTACAAAGCTCCAGTCTCCCAGGGAATACTCCAGAGAGCTCACTCTGAGGCTATCTGGAAAATAAACAGAGAAGACACATCCCTTTGTAGCCTAGGGATTATTACAGAGGTCTTGGTGTTAATGAACAGAAATCCTCTTATCGGCAGTCCTGTCGCATGTGGTGCAGGAAGGATTTCCTCTGTAAGTCAATTTAAAGTAATTTTCTTTTCAAAGATACATTTAATTTCTTTACATTCATTAGCATTCATTGACATGAGTGATATTTAGATGAGGTTTGTCATAATATTTTACGTCCAACCAGTCACTGATGCCTCGTGGCTGAGATGGACATGGTCGGGAAGGTAACCCTCATACCTGTCATGAGAACGAGGAACCTGTGTAGACCACAACAATAAAGGTCTAGTAATGTCCTTGTTGCTGTGAGGATGTGAAGGTAAATAAGGCACACTGCCCATCTCCAAATGGCAATACACACACACACACAAGCACTTATGTATTTACACACATACATATTTACACACCTATCTTATTGTTTTGTTTAGTAGTCTCTAGTCTTATTTTTTAAATTAATTAATTTAAATTTATTCACTGAGCATTGTCACAGTATAGAAAATGTAATTTCCCATCCGGAAGATGCTGCATATATATATATATATATATACATATATATTTTCCCCCTATTTCTCACCCTCTGCCATTTCCCACACTCCTCCCACACTATCTCAGGTATCCACAGCTATATTCCATTCCTTTTTTCCCCCACATTTTATTGATTCACAAAATTTCTTAAATAATCTAACTACTTCCAATAACAAGCTCTGCTGATATATACATATCTATGAATACATGTCTGACTTAAGGCATGAATCTCTGAGTAGAATGAATATACTATAAGGTAGCACCTAGCTGATGCTATATAGTTTATTATGGTCATTAATTATGTATTTTTTACTATATTTTTCAATTTCACGAAAAGCAGATTTAACTTTAATAAATCAAAGAAACTCTAAGGAAATATGCTTAAACTTAAAGCCAGGAAATAGGTTGGGATTCTGTTCAAATAGTAGGTTCATGAACCCATTGGCAGCTTAAGACAAAACAAAAATCCTTAAAATCGGAAAACAAAGCCTAGAAAAAAATCAACAATGTTTTAGTCAAAAGTCATAAAATTCTATTTCACCCATTCAGTCTCATGTACTTTATCTTTTGCTGTGATTCAATTTTCCCAATTAAATTCTGGTATATAATATTCAACTTGTCCCCACAATTAAGTTGGCCATTTTCTTAGTTTTTAAAGTCTTATTTCTGTGTGACTGTATTTAATTTTCCTGGTATAGCGCTCCCTGCAAAATTTCTTGGAGATCTGGTCTGGTGTTGGTAAATTCTCTCAGGTTTTGTTTGCCTGAGAATGTTCTTGTCTTGTCTTCCCATATGAAGGATAATCTTGCCAGGTATGGTATCCATGGTTGCAATTGCTTTTCCCTTAACACTGTGAATATATTTTCCCATTCTTTCCTCATTCGCATTGTTCTGATGAGAGATTCGCTGTCAACCTGATGGGATATCCTTTGTAGGTAACTTGCCGTTTCTCTCTTGCCTATCTTAGTATCTTGTCTTTGTCTGCGGTTTTGTGCAATCTGGCTATAATGTGTCTTGGAGAAGATCTTCTTGGATTGATTCTATTTGGGGACGTTTGTATTTTTGGGACTGGATCTTTGAATGCTTTTCTAGATTTGGAAAGTTTTCTTCCAGGATTTCATGGAATAGATTGTCAATGCCCATATGGGTCTCTAGGGCTTATGTGTATGCATGCCCAAGATTCCAAGAAGAGACCAGGGGATGATTTTTTGCTTTCTGTCTTTCTGGCGAGCACACATGCCCTATAGCATAAATCTCTTTTAATCACAGGGGAACAGCAGATGGCATAGTGGTTAAGGTGCTGGACTCCCACACGGTTGGCCATGGTTTGAGTCCTAGACCTGGTGGCTTGAAACTCACACCAGACACTTGTGCATAAATGCCCAAAATTTCTGGAGAACGGAGGAGAAAGGATTACCCTTGGGTGTGATTTCTTGCTTTTTGTCTCCCTGTATGTCTCTGGCAAGTGCAAAAATCTCTCAAAAAAAAAAAAAAAAAAAAGACTGAATGTGGCATGGTGGTTAAGGTGGCTGGATCCCCCATGGCTGACTCCACAGCAGTTTAAATGCTAGACTTGGAGATTTGGGGAGAAAAAAAAAAAGACTGATGCCAACCTTGCTTTATTTCTCTTTGTTATTTTGGCTGGGGAAAGCTGTTTACCTGAAAGATTCTTTATTTTAAAGGTCTAATCATTTTACTAAGGTATATTTTGGAATTGACTATTTTGTGTCAACTTTCCCAGGTATAAAACATGCCTTTGCAGTATATACACTAAGATCTTCTTTTATTTCTGGGAAGGTTATTGAAATTGTAATTTTAAATATTCTTCAATTCCAAAGTTAATCTGCTAATTTGGAGTCTCAATTTATAATAAACTGAATCTCCTTGGCCAGTCTTCTTTCTTTCTCTATAGCTCTTTTATCTCATTCTTTTGTTTCTTTTATTTCTTTTGCTTTTCTGGTTTGTATCCTTTAAGTTTCCTATCATGATTTGTGTATGCTCCATTTTCCTTGGAAATCTTTCTGATTTAGTCTTCATTAAAAAAATGCCTTTCCCTTCCATTTCATTCAGACTTTTCTCATTTCCTATTTAACTTATTTTTGTAGTCAAGATTCATATTCTCTGAGTTGGTTTTTATATCCTCTGTAATACACTTTCACAAACTTAATTGTTCTATCAGATGTTTGAAAGTCATGAAGACCTATTGTATTGAAATATTTCTCGAGAGAGAGAATTTCTTCATAAGTCCTTTCAAATGAAAATATTGAACTTTTTGGGCTTTATTGAAAATATTATTTATCTGCAGGTCCAACAATTATGTCACTGATTTTATTTATATTTCAATTATTTTCTTTCCTTTCTTTCTTTTGGGGGGGGAAGGGGAGAGGGTGGTGAGAGAATTAGCAAGATAGGGGTAACTTGTCCATATTCTCAGTTCAAGAACTCCTTTCTCTGTTACTACAGTGATGGACATTGCTTTAAAACAGAGATTTCTCAGTAGAGCTTCTTCACCTTTCCTGTTCACCCTGTCCAGCTTATAGCTTCTCATGTTATATCATATTATACCTAAAGGTTAGATTCTCTCTTTCTAGGCATGAATACTAGCTGAGGATTTCTAGAGTCTGGCATTCCCCATTGTTCCCTGCTGTATGACCTACTTTTCTGCATGACTTCTGATCAGTGTGTTTGCTTCCACTCACTTTCAAGTGAGATTTTTTTTTCTTTAGGCATTTTTTAGTTTCGTTGTTTTAGAATTGTGTGATGTCTCTGTCTCCCAGTTTCACTGAAAATGCACATTTCTGGACTTTCCTCTGCTTTATCATTTGCATGGTTCTTAGTGCAGAAATGGAAAATGTAGGTTCTACATGATCACTGCTCAGTCTCAAATAAGTAACTTAAACACGAATTGTTCCACAACATCCCTTTCTTTTTAAAGTTTCTTTCATTCTTTCTGCCTTTCATGAGAAAGAGAGACGGGGGTGGGGGGGGTGTGGAAACCTCCACCAATAGAGCCATCATGTTTCAATTCAACCCACCTTCAGCCAGCCTGGTTCACAGGCACATGCCCAGTGTTTACAGAAAAGCCCAAAGATGTGGACCTGGGACCTTTTATATGAATTCAGCATGGCGGAGTGTTGTGTTACCGCTGTGCCCCTGGAAGGCCCTCCTTTTCTTAACATAGTTCCCTTTAAATTCTTTTTATTCTTTCTTGGCAATTTTGCCTATTTTAAAAATTATACAGGGAGCTTCTGAAAAATCTTATCTCTTATTTGGTAAAATAAAATTTTACAACATTCCCCTTTCACTGAGTTCTTAAAGCCATCAACACCGATCAATAGTTAACACTCCATCCAGTTCAAGGGAATTTATGCAGATACAATATACAGACTATACTTCCACTCTGTAGTAAAGAGACAGTCAAGGGGCTTGTACATAGTGAGAAGAATGATAAATAAATGTTTGCAGAATGACTTAAATTACATTGACCTATGTAAATTTCCATTTGTCTAGAAGAGGAAGTTCAGGTAAGGAAGGAAAGTCATAGAGAGTAGAAAAGGAAGCAGAAATATGAATCACTAGGTTAAATTTAAACACATCTTTCTTTATTTGTCAAGATATTATTACAACTCCTACTGGAAGACAAAATATATCATAGAATCGGTAGATAATGCAGGAACATAAGGATTTTTAGTTCAACTACTTATGGAAAAAAGTTTGTAGGCAAAATATCATGTAAATTTGGGCAGGGACGACCGTTTCCCTGTAGGACCAGTGAAGTCCTATGTAATAGGTGCCATCTGTGTGGAAATGTGTGTATTTTACAAATTTGAGATGGAAAGAAAAGTCATCCACATATAATTGCCTCAGTCATTAGGGGGAATATTATCTCTTTACTCCAGATGTTTCCTTCCATACGAAGGCTTTTTCCATTGACTAGTAACCCTGGATCTTTGTACAACTTTATTGGAGTGACTTATATAATTGCTGAATTTGTGGCCTCAGTTCCTCACTTCTCTTCAGGAATCTAGTGGATGTCAGGAATCATTTACTCTGCTCTATTATTTCAAGTTTTACTTTTCATCGTGGTAGGCTCTTCCTCTGTAGGAGAAACCTCTAATTGTGTAGCTGAGCCTGTAAAAGGGAAAATATGTTTAATTTCAGAAGACGATTAAATGACTCACTAAGTGAATACAGTGAAGAGATGTTCTCCAAGCATTATTTTTTAAGTTTATTTTATTTATTTCTTCAAAATGTTATGAGAGAGTCATCAGCAATGGGGCTTTTATGCCACAGTCTCCTCAAGCCCAAGCCCAAGCCCGCTAAGGTATGGACACACCCGTGCACCCTTCTGTGTAGAGGGCCAGCTCAGGATGCTGATACAGTTGCTTTCTCTGTGGCTTCAGCATTGCAGGGTGACACGTTAGTTCTGTGCCACCCTCCCTGGTCCACTGCCTAGTCCCTTTTAGCAACAAGGTAGGTGTTTTGTTTCCACCAGACTAACAGACTCCATACCCAACCCAGTTGTTTTCACACATGGAAGTGGAACAGGATTTTCATGTATTGGCTCTGCTCAAGCATGACATCACTGCCTGCTCAAATGCTTTCAGTGGCTACTTATAACTTAGAGAATAAAGTGCCAAGTCCTTTAATTTTCATTCTAAGCTCCCCCAAGTTTGGTCCTCAGTTCCCTTTCCTGCTTTATCTCCTTCTGCTGTCTCTTTTATACCTCCAGATCAAAACTCTTGTTTGCCATCTCTGCACCTCTCCAAGGTTTCCTACTTCTTGGTCTTTGATCAAGAATTTGCCTCAATATATTATCCACATCCATTTAAAGCACAACTGTGGCCCAAAGAGCCTTCCTACTCTGCCACAGTCTGCTTATATCAGAGATTCTGAGGGTATTTGTGTGTATACCTTCAACCAAATATTCCACAAACTAGAGATTTTGATTTCTTCATTATTGTTTCACTGACATCTTGAAGAATAGTTTGTATATACTGGGACTTTATTCAATTGTTTGATTGTTGAATTGGTTTCTGGGAGACTAGCTAATAAGTAATTGAATTTTCAGAATATTGATTATTGGAAATGGTGGATCAGAACTGGTATAATCTTAGGTCTGAGAATCATTAAAAGAAAGTTGAATGGGTGGAGAATTCTGAAAAAAATATTTATAATATTTAAATTTAGACAGTATGTCCATTCCATTAGACTGAAAATTTTCTGAACTTAAGAATGACCACAGTCCTTATTTACCTAGCTCTGTACTATGTCCAAATATTGTACTATATTACACTATTGAGAAATCACACAAATAAATCTCTTAATTTCTTTAAACTGTGTCTGTCCTACTTTTCAGCATAGTGGATTTGCTAGATTTCAATAAACATTCATTGATTACATAGGGGGTCAACATGTTGTCATTCTTTCTTCTTCTTTACAGTTCAGAAGGTAGCATACTGGCCAATCATCTAAACAAAAATATTTTACAGAGTTTTAATGGGATCTTTCCCTCTGACCTCTGGGCTCATGGAAAGAGGAAACCAGACCAGCATCTTTGAGTTTTCCCTCTGGGGACTCTCAGAGAAGCCAGAGCAGCAGCATATCCTCTTCCTGCTGTTCCTGTGGATGTACGTGGTCACTGTGACTGGGAACCTGCTCATTGTCCTGGCCATTGGCACTGACACACGTCTCCACACCCCCATGTACTTCTTCCTTGCCAGTCTGTCAAGTACAGAGATTCTATTCACCTGCACGGTTGTACCCAAGGCCCTGGTGAACATCCAGACCCAGAGCAGATCCATCTCCTATGCAGGATGCCTGACTCAACTTTACTTCTTCTTGACTTTTGGAGACATGGACATCTTTCTTCTGGCCACGATGGCTTATGATCGCTATGTGGCCATTTGCCACCCTCTCCACTACAGGATGATCATGAGCTTCCAGCGCTGTACCCTTATAGTGACTGCCTGCTGGATTCTGACTAATCTCGATGCCATGACCCACACCTTCCTCATGTTCCGCCTTTCCTTCTGTTCTAAGAAGATCATTCCTGACTTCTTCTGTGATCTGGGTCCCTTGATGAAAGTGTCTTGCTCTGATACCCAGGTCAATGAGCTTGTGCTCCTTTTCTTGGGAGGATCAGTCATTTTAATCCCCTTTATGCTCATCCTGGTCTCATATATCTTCATAGTGTCAACCATTCTCAGAGTTCCCTCTGCCCAGGGAAGGCTCAAAGCCTTCTCTACCTGTGGTTCTCACCTTGCTGTTGTTGTCCTGTTCTTTGGGACAGTGATCAGGGCTTATCTATGCCCCTCATCATCTTCCTCCAACTCATTAGAGGAGGACACAGCAGCTGCTGTCATGTACACAGTGGTGACTCCCCTCTTGAACCCTTTCATTTACAGCCTGCGGAACAAGGACATGAAGGGTGCACTGGCCAGACTCCTCAGGGGCAGAGTCTTCTTCTCATGGGGCCAGTGATTTCTGCAGAGAAACTGAAGATATATTCTGCCCCCATGTGGGACTTTATAGAAACATCTACCTCACGTATTTCATATCTGAATTCCATGGTCTTATCTCCAGTTCCTGACTTGTCACCATGAGTTTGGTATTAATGAGGAAAATCAAGATTTTGCTTTGTACTTGAAAGTTTATCTGTTAAGAAATGTTTATTTGCTCATTTATTTTACTCATTAATAATTTTTCATAAGGAGAGATGTCTTTTGCAATATGCACAATTCTGAAAGTCTGGAGGGTTTTGCCAGTTTATTAAAATTTGATAAGTGAGGTCATGGAAACTTAGCTAGTAAGGTCGCTATAGATAGCAAAGCATTTACAACTTTAAAGGAACAAGTGTATTTTTTTCCTACAAAAATTAGTAAATAATATGAACTTTTTTGCCTAAAATCATGTCAAAAATATTTGCAGCTATTAATACAGGAGTGATCTGTTATTTTTTGTAAAAATGATTTATTTTTAAATTTTCAATAAGAATATATAATAAATTTAAGTTAAATAGTAGAATAACTACTTTGTAGCTATTCTCTAACCTCTGCTCTTATCTGCTTACATCATGGCTAATTGTGAATGTTGTGTATGTGTATCTACCTGTATCCCATGCAGGTCTTGTGATTCAGCTAGGGCTCAAGTCATCTTGAGGAGATTGGCAAAGATGTTGACATAACACACACACATTTTACTTCCTTGTGCTGAATAGCCCTCCACTGTTCCTGACAAGTATGAGGCAGTCAGTGGTAGTGACGTATTTCAGGAGGCAAGTGATACCTTCAAAAGATATGGTCAAATAAAATAAGGAGGTATGGATAGTCTGTGTTCAGTATAATCCATGCTTTAGTCACTCAGATCCATTTATAAAATTTTATACAATTTCTAAGTTATACAGTGGCACTGCTATTTGCTGTTGTAAAAATAAGTTCAGCCTAATTGTTTTCCAAATAGGATGGATATTTGTCCCATAGTTCAGAATTCCTTTTAAGGTGGTGGCTATTTATAGGCTGAAAAGATTTAAGTACATTTGTAGTTAGACAAGATATAGTTTCTGCTACTGTAGGTCGTTCCAAGGATATAGCTGAACTCTACTGTCCATTCTAGATATCCTTCACCTAGATTTTCACTTTGTCAGTATTTGTTTTGGTTTTAAGCTTATTTACTTACTTATTTATTTATTTAGTGAGAGAGAAATGCAGCAGAAAAAGCCATGCATTCCAAATAGGGTTTCATCCCATGATTGGTCACTCCCTCAATCTTTACCAACCAGCGAAGATCATGGGTGTGCACATGATTACTTAATGCAGGCAGATTGACCCAGGAATAAAACCCTGGCTTTCCATATGGCTTCTGGTATTGCAGAATGCTGTGTTACCACTACTCTATTGGAGCTGGGCCTGGCAGGTCTTTGTTGGTGCCTGATACAATAACTGAGACATTCATCCATGAAGGACTTGAATTCTTGTTTATTGTGCTCTTTCTCTGTAAGAGTGACTAAAATTTCACCTCAACATTTATTACTGTTCATGTGGAAGTATTAAGAGATATCCAAGTGCAGACCAGCAGGTGGTGTAATGTTTATATCACTGGACTCCCACGTAGTTGAATGCAGTTTGAGTCCCAGATATGGTGGTTTGAAAGTCACGCCAGGCACGTGTGCATGTGTGCCCAAGATCCCAAGAGGAGAATGGAGGAGAAGGGATTGCAGCGTGACCAGCACCCCTGTGGGCCCATTTCTCGCTTTCTGTCTCTGTCATTCTCTGTCTGTCTGGCGAGTGCGTGCGCCCTACAGCAAAAACCTCTTAAAAAAAAGAAAGATATATACACTTCACTTGAATGGGCAATATGATTTAAAAAATAGCAGAATGTGATAAATTATGAATATATAAGGTAATACTCTGAGGAACCACTAAAATCCTTGAAACTCATGTCGGGCACATGTGCATGTGTGACCACAATCCTGAGTGGAGAGAACGGAGGGGAAGGGATTATGGTGTGATCATCCCTCTTGGGGATGATTTCTCACTCTCTCTCTCTCTGTCTCTTTCTGGTGAGCACATGTACCCTATGGCAAAAACCTACTAAACAAAAACAAATGCAAACAAACAAACAAAAATTTGTTTTACACTCTTATACTATATTTTGCTATTTGTCCAAAATTTAGTGGGGGGCACCAGCAGTTAGTGTAATGGCTATGTTGCTGGACTCCCATGTAGTCAGCCGCGGTTCGAGTCCTGGATCTGGTGGCTTAAAACTCACACTGGGCGTATGTGCGTGTGTGCCCAAGATCCTGAGAGGAGAATGGAGGAGAAAGGATCACGGCATGGCCATCCCCCTTCGCGCGTGATTTCTCACTTTCTGTCTCTCTCTTTCTCTTTCTGTCTTTCTGGCAAGCGCATGTGCCCTATAGCAAAAAAACTTCTCCCACCCTCCCAAAAAACTTCAGTGGGCATTATGATCATTGATTCCTATTATTAAATAGTAATTTTTGTATGTTGGGAGCCTATCTCTGGTTTTCTTTTCAGTGGTATAGAAATGTCCATCAATTTCAAAATTCAAAAAATGTATGGAAAATTTTACACCATTTCCAGGAACAGCAAGGAATAATTATGGGAGACAATTTCTGTTCTTAAGGATTTGATTGTTTTGAAATGTATTAGATCAAACTTGCTTATGTATATTTCTGTTCAATGTCAAACCCATTCTTGGGGTAGTGTCAGTAACTATTATAGAATCCATATAAACTTTGAGTTTTGTTTATGTTCAAAACACTGATTATTCTGTTCAGCTTTATTGTTCAGTTTCCTGGGTCTTTTACTTATTAGCACATTTGAAAACCTCTCTTATCAAAATTATGTTTCTTTTTCTTGGCTGGTGGATGATTTGACAATGTCATTTTTTTTTCTTTTGTTTAATTTCATTTTATTTTATATGAAATTCCTCAAAAATCTACAAATAGAACTACTATATGATTCAGCAATCCCATTCCCTGGTATCTACCCAAAGGACAGAAGAATTCTTCATCGGAAAAGTGCTTGCAACATTATTTTTCATCTGTCAAATTTTATCTGTAAGCAAATTTAATCATGCATATTTGTTACAGATTTTGGAATATTTGACAATAAACATCCTCAAGAAAAATAAAGTATAAATCTGGGGAAATAAAAGAAAACTGCATTTCCTTTAATGCAGTAAATTTGTTAAAGACAATAGCCAATACACATTTTTAATTAAAAATTTAAAAAAGTTTCCTGAACAATGACTTTTCATGTTTTCCACACTTCAGAGGGTGATTCCCTTCACCCACTGAAGACATCCTTATTTTTAAAAATTATTTAATGTTACTGCTGTTATTATTTTAAGTTTGCTGTGGGGCATGTGTGCTCACGAGAGAGACAGAAACAGAGACAGAGAGAGAACATGAGAAAGCAAGCCACCAGGTCAAGACTTGAACCATGGTTGGCCATGTGGGAGCGTACAGCACCTTAACCACCATGCCACCTGCTGGCCCTACAATATGTCTTATAATGAGTCTTCATTTAAGATTTAAAAGGGAAGACCCCTTGTTTAAGTTGGGGAAAGTTTACATATACTGACATAGCCCCTCCTCCCCCCCCAGAGGTCCACACAAAGATTCTCTTGCCTCGGGCCAGGCGTGAGGTATATATTCAGGTGGCCGGATCCCACATGGCTGCCCGTGACGTTCATGTTCTGGGCTTGATGACTGGAGAAACACACCAGGCACATGCAATAGAAGCGCATGTGGTGCAGGAAGGATTTCCTCTGTAAGTCAATTTAAAGTAATTTTCTTTTCAAAGATACATTTAATTTCTTTACATTCATTAGCATTCATTGACATGAGTGATATTTAGATGAGGTTTGTCATAATATTTTACGTCCTTTAGTATGTAGTCTGTAGTTCCCTCTCTCTGATTGTAGAAAATGTTCTATTATGATAATACATCAATATAACATTATTAATTTCCTTTCTAGACAGCATTTTTTTTTCTCTAAACAAAAAAAGTAACTGGTAACCTTTATTCCCTCCTCTCTCTTTTTCACTATCCAATGTTGCTGTTTTATCTTTAATATTGGGTCATTGGAAAAGTCATGATGTAGTTTTACATAGAAAAACACAGGAAAAATACATTATGACTTTTCTGACAACCCAATATTATATTTCTTAGTTTGTCTTTGTCTCTTAAATAGTCTAGGCCTATTTGATTTATCTTCTTTATATGCCTTTAACCAAAATGTTTCTAAGAGATAATCAGGAATTTATTACACTTCATCCTTTCTCCTTCTCCCATGTGTTGGTTATGTTCCCATTTTAACTGTTATTTTCTTCCTTCCTTCCTTCCTTTCTTTCTTTCTTTCTTTCTTTCTTTCTTTCTTTCTTTCTTTCTTTCTTTCTCTCTCTC
>NW_006204759.1:3405446-3431235 GCF_000334495.1 Tupaia belangeri chinensis
TTTCATTTATTTTTTTTTTTTGGGAGGGGAAATTTTTTTTTTTTTTTTTTTTTTTTTTTTTGGCGTTAGAGTGCAAACACTCTAGAGACAGAGAAAAAGAGTGACAGAAAGTGAGAAATCATCTCCTCCCCCTGCTGGATGACCACACCACAATCCTTTCTCCTCCATTTTCCTCTCAGGATTTTGGGCATGCACACACACATGCCCAGCGTGACTTTCAAGCTTCCATGTCTGAGACTCAAACCAAAGTCGACTATGTTGGAGTCCAGAGTCTTAACCACTCCACCACCTGCTGGCCCTTGTTATTTTCATATTATTAGCATTTATTACATTAATATGCCATTTAGTCACTATTTAACCCATAGTCTGGTCTTAGTTTTATAATAAATATGTGGTCAAGTCTTTTTGCTGATTTTTCTTTCTTCACTTGAAATTCTTTCAGTGGATTCTCAAGGAAGGACTGATGGAAACAATGACCTGAGTCGTTTTATGTTCAGAACTCTTTGCTTGTTGCATTTATAATTAAAGTAAAGATTGGATGCTATAAAATATGTGGCTCACTTTCATATTTTTGAATTTATTGTGTATGTCCTTTTATTATTTCTGGCACTGAATGTTGCTATCAAGACTGAATGTGGCATGGTGGTTATGGTGGCTGGGTCCCTCATGGCTGACTCCACAGCAGTTTAAGTCCTAGACTTAGAGATCTGGGAAAACAAATGAACAAACAAAAAGATTGATGCCAACCTGGCTGTTTTTCTCTTTGTTGTTTTGCTTGGGGAAAGCTGTTTACCTGAAAGATTATTATTTTAAAGGTCTAATAATTTTACTTAGATATATATTATTTTATTTTTTTCTAAGGTATATTTTGGTATTGACTCTTTCATATCAGTTTTCCCAGGTATAACATGGCTTGGGACCAGCAGTTGGTATAATGGCTATGTCGCTGGACTCCCATGTATCCGACCGCAGTTCGAGTCCCGGACCCGGTGGCTTAAACTCATTTGGCGCGCATGTTGTACGTGCCCTAGATCCTGAGAGAAGAATGGTGGAGAAGGGATTGCAGCATGGCCATCCCCCTGGGCGGTGATTTCTTGCTTTCAGTCTCTCTGTCACTCTCTGTCTTTCTGGCAAGTGCACGCACCTTATAGCTAAACCCTCTTAAAAACAAAAACAAACAAACAAAAAATAAAACATGTTTTTTCAGTATATACTAAGGTATTCTTTTATTTCTGGGAAGGTTATTGAAATTGTGATTTTAAATATTCTTCAATTCCAAAGTTAATCTGCTAATTTGGAGGCTCTACTTATAATAACCTGAGTCTCCTTGACCAGTCTTCTTTCTTTCTCTATAGCTCTTTTATCTCTTTCTTTTGTTTGTTTATTTCTTTTGCATTTCTGGTTTGTATCCTTTAGGTTTATCATGATTTGTGTATGCTCCATTTTCCTTGGAAATCTTTCTAATTTAGTCTTCATTGAAAAATTGCCTTTCCCTTCCATTTCATTCAGACTTTTCTCATTTCCTAGTTAACATTTTTTTGTAGTCAAGATTTATATTCTCTGAGTTGGTTTTTATGTCCTCTGTAATATCCTTTCCCAAATTTAATTGTTTCATTAGATGTTTAAAAGTTGTATTAAAATATTTCTTTCTTTTTTTTTCGGAGAGATTTTCGCTATAGGGCGCGTGGCTTTGATGTAGTTTTACATAGAAAAACACAGGAAAAATACATTATGACTTTTCTGACAACCCAATATTATATTTCTTAGTTTGTCTTTGTCTCTTAAATAGTCTAGGCCTATTTGATTTATCTTCTTTATATGCCTTTAACCAAAATGTTTCTAAGAGATAATCAGGAATTTATTAAACTTCATCCTTTCTCCTTCTCCCATGTGTTGGTTATGTTCCCATTTTAACTGTTATTTTCTTCCTTCCTTCCTTCCTTTCTTTCTTTCTTTCTTTCTTTCTTTCTTTCTTTCTTTCTTTCTTTCTTTCTCTCTCTCTCTCTCTCCCTCTCTCTCTCTCTCTCTCTCTCTCTCTCTCTCTCTCTCACTCTCTCTTTTTGAGAGAAGAGTGCAAACACTCTAGAGACAGAGAAAAAGAGTGACAGAAAGTGAGAAATCATCTCCTCCCCCTGCTGGATGACCACACCACAATCCTTTCTCCTCCATTTTCCTCTCAGGATTTTGGGCATGCACACACACATGCCCAGCGTGACTTTCAAGCTTCCATGTCTGAGACTCAAACCAAAGTCGACTATGTTGGAGTCCAGAGTCTTAACCACTCCACCACCTGCTGGCCCTTGTTATTTTCATATTATTAGCATTTATTACATTAATATGCCATTTAGTCACTATTTAACCCATAGTCTGGTCTTAGTTTTATAATAAATATGTGGTCAAGTCTTTTTGCTGATTTTTCTTTCTTCACTTGAAATTCTTTCAGTGGATTCTCAAGGAAGGACTGATGGAAACAATGACCTGAGTCGTTTTATGTTCAGAACTCTTTGCTTGTTGCATTTATAATTAAAGTAAAGATTGGATGCTATAAAATATGTGGCTCACTTTCATATTTTTGAATTTATTGTGTATGTCCTTTTATTATTTCTGGCACTGAATGTTGCTATCAAGACTGAATGTGGCATGGTGGTTATGGTGGCTGGGTCCCTCATGGCTGACTCCACAGCAGTTTAAGTCCTAGACTTAGAGATCTGGGAAAACAAATGAACAAACAAAAAGATTGATGCCAACCTGGCTGTTTTTCTCTTTGTTGTTTTGCTTGGGGAAAGCTGTTTACCTGAAAGATTATTATTTTAAAGGTCTAATAATTTTACTTAGATATATATTATTTTATTTTTTTCTAAGGTATATTTTGGTATTGACTCTTTCATATCAGTTTTCCCAGGTATAACATGGCTTGGGACCAGCAGTTGGTATAATGGCTATGTCGCTGGACTCCCATGTATCCGACCGCAGTTCGAGTCCCGGACCCGGTGGCTTAAACTCATTTGGCGCGCATGTTGTACGTGCCCTAGATCCTGAGAGAAGAATGGTGGAGAAGGGATTGCGGCATGGCCATCCACCCTAGGGGGTGATTTCTTGCTTTCTGTCTCTCTCTGTCTGGCGAACGCACGCCCCCTATAGCGAAAAAAACTCTCAAAAAAACAAAAACAAACAAACAAAAAATAAAACATGTTTTTTCAGTATATACTAAGGTATTCTTTTATTTCTGGGAAGGTTATTGAAATTGTGATTTTAAATATTCTTCAATTCCAAAGTTAATCTGCTAATTTGGAGGCTCTACTTATAATAACCTGAGTCTCCTTGACCAGTCTTCTTTCTTTCTCTATAGCTCTTTTATCTCTTTCTTTTGTTTGTTTATTTCTTTTGCATTTCTGGTTTGTATCCTTTAGGTTTATCATGATTTGTGTATGCTCCATTTTCCTTGGAAATCTTTCTAATTTAGTCTTCATTGAAAAATTGCCTTTCCCTTCCATTTCATTCAGACTTTTCTCATTTCCTAGTTAACATTTTTTTGTAGTCAAGATTTATATTCTCTGAGTTGGTTTTTATGTCCTCTGTAATATCCTTTCCCAAATTTAATTGTTTCATTAGATGTTTAAAAGTTGTATTAAAATATTTCTTTCCTTTTTTTTTTTTTTGGAGAGATTTTTGCTATAGGGCGCGTGCGCTCGCCAGACAGACAGAGAGAGACATAGAGACAGAAAGCGAGAAATCACCCCCCAGGGGGGATGGTCACGCTGCAATCCCTTCTCCTCCATTCTCCTCTCGGGATCTTGGGCACGCACACGCATGCACATGCACCCGGCGTGAGTTTTATGCCACCGGGTCCAGGATGTGAACCATGGTCTACTGTGTGTGAGTCCAGTGACATAGCCATCATGCTAACTGCTGGTTCCCTAAAATATTTCTTGAGAGAGAAAATTTCTTAAGAAGTTTTTTCAAATGAAAATATTGAACTTTTTGGACTTTATTGAAAATATTATTTCTCTGCAGGTCCAACAATTATGTCACTGATTTTATTTATATTTCAATTATTTTCTTTCCTTTGTTTCTTCCTTTTTTGGGGGGGGAGGGCGGCAGTTAGAGAATTAGCAAGATAGGGGTAACTTGTCCATATTCTCAGTTCAAGAACTCCTTTCTCTGCTACTACAGTGATGGACATTGCTTTAAAACAGAGATTTCTCAGTAGAGCTTCTTCACCTTTCCTGTTCACCCTGTCCAGCTTATAACTTCTCATGTTATATCATATTATACCTAAGGGTTAGATTCTCTCTTTCTAGGCATGAATACTAGCTGAGGATTTCTAGAATCTGGCATTCCCCATTGTTCCCCGCTGTATGACCTACTTTTCTGCATGACTTCTGATCAGTGTGTTTGCTTCCACTCACTTTCAAGTGAGATTGTTTTTCTTTAGGCATTTTTTAGTTTTGTTTGTTTTTGAATTGTGGGATGTCTCTGTCTCCCAATTTCACTGAAAATATACATTTCTGGGCTTTTATTCCTCTTTCTTATCACTTTGCATGGTTCTTAGTGCACAAATGGAAAAAGGAGGTTCTATATGATCACTGCTCAGTCTCAAACAGGTAATTTAAACACAAATTTTTCCACAGCATCTCTTTCTTTTTAAAGTTTCTTTCTTTCTTTCTTTCTTTCTTTCTTTCTTTCTTTCTTTCTTTTCTTTCTTTCTTTCTTTCTGCCTTTCATGAGAAAGAGAGACAAGGAGAGAAAGAGAAATATAAACCTCCACCAATAGAATCATCATGCTGTAGATTCACGAATAGATTCACCCCCGCCCTCAGCCAGCCTGGTTCACAGGCACATGCCCAGTGTTTACAGAAAGGCCCAAGGATGCAGACCTGGGACCTGTTATGTGAGTTCAGCATTGTGGAGTGTTGTGTTTCTGCTGTGCCCCTGGATAGCCCTCCTTTTCGTAACCTAGTTCCCTTTACACTTTTAAAATTCTTTCTTGGCAATTTTGCCTGTTTTAAAAATGATACAGAGAGGTTCTGAAAATCTTATCTCTAATTTGATAAAATTAAATTTTAGAACATTCCCCTTTCACTGAGTTCTTAAAGCCATCAATACCAATCAATAGTTAACACTCCATCCAGTTCAAGGGAATTTATGCACATACAATATACAGACTGCACTTCCACTCTGTAGTACAGAGACAGTCAAGGGGCTTGTACATAGTGAGAAGAATGATAAATAAATGTTTGCAGAATTGACCTAAATTATATTAACCTACACTAAATTTGCATTTGTCTAAAGAATAAAATAAGGTAAGGAAGGAAAGTCATAGAGAGTAGAGAAGGAAGTAGAAATATTATTCATTTGATTAATTTTATACAAATCTTTCTGGATTCAAAATAATATTACAGCTCTTACTGGGAAGACAAAATATATCAGAATCTGTGACTAATACAGAGACACAAGGATTTTAAGTTGAGGTACTTATGGGAAAAAATGACTGTAGGCAAACGATCCTGTAAGTTTGGGCAGGGACAATCGTTTCCCTGTAGGACCAGTGAAGTTCCATGTAGTAGATGGCATCTGTGTGGAAATGTGTGGAATTTTACAAGTTTGAGATGGAAAGAAAAGTCATCCACATATAATTGCCTGTCATTAGGTGGGGACATTTACTCTTTACTCCAGAAGTTTCTTTCCATATGAAGGCTTTTTCCATTGACTAGTAACCCTGGTTCTCTGAACAACTTAATTTGGTTCTATCTTTGAGTTACTTACATAATTGCTGAATTTGAGGACTCATTTCCTCGCTTCTCTTCAGGGATCTGGTGAATTTCAGGAAAAATGTATTCTGCTCTATTATTCCAAGTTTTACTTTTTGTAGGGGCAGGCTCTTCCTCTGTAGGAGGATACCATGAAGGGAAAATATGTTTAATTTCAGAAGATTAAATGGCTCGCTAAGTGAATACAGTGAAGAGATCATCTCCAAGCTATTTAAGTTTATTTTATTCATTTCTTTGATATATAAAAAGAGAGTCACCATCAACAATTTTTTCAAGCCACAGTCTCCCCCAAGTCTGAGCCAGCTGAGGTACTGGCACACCCGTGCACCCTTCTGTGTACAGGGCCAGCTCAGGGTGCGGATACAGTTGCATTCTCTATGGCTTCAGCATTGCAGGGTGACACGTTAGTTCTGTGCCACCCTCCCTGGTCCACTGCCTAGTCCCTTTTAGCAACAAGGTAGGTGTTTCGTTTCCACCAGACTGATAGACTCCATACCCAACCCAGTTGTTTTCACACATGGAAGTGGAACAGGATTTTCACGTATTGGCTCTGCTCAAGCACGACTTCACTGCCTGCTCAAATGCTTTCAGTGGCTACTTATAACTTAGAGAATAAAGTGCCAAGTCCTTTAATTTTCATTCTAAGCTCCCCCAAGTTTGGTCCTCAGTTCCCTTTCCTGCTTTATCTTCTTCTGCTGTCTCTTTTATACTTCCAGATCAAAACTCTTGTTTGCCATCTCTACACCTGTTCTGGGTTTCCTACTTCTTGGTCTTTGTTCAAGAATTTGCCTCAATATATTATCCACATCCATTTGAAGCACATTTGTGGCCCAAAGAGCCTTCCTACTCTGCCACAGTCTGCTTATCTCAGAGATTCTGGGGGTATTTTTGTGTGTATATGCAACCAAATATTCCACAGATTAGAGATTGTGATTCATTCATTATTGTTTCACTGACATCTTTAAGAATAATTTCTATATAGTGGGTCTTTATTCAGTTGTTTTATTGTTGAATTGGTTTCTTGAAGATTAGCTAATAAGAAATTGGATTCTCAGAATATTGATTTTTGAAAATGGTGGATCAGAACTGGTACAATCTTAGGTCTGAGAATTATTAAAAGAAAGTCAAATGGGTAGAGAATTTTGAGTAAATATTTATAAGATTTAAATTTAGTGACTTCCAAGCTCCTCAGCTGCTTCTGGTTGTCATCAATTGCAAAGCTTTAGGACAAGTTTGTGTCATCTAGACAAAGCTTTTTTATCCTTCCTGCTATGTTCTTATAACACATAATAATAATAATAATAATAAAAGATTTCTAGTCCTCAAGTGCCCAAACTGACCAGAACTTAGGAGAACAGTGTCCGTGTACTCCCTCTCCATGTTTAACCCTTGGCTAACCACTCAGGATAGTTCCACATCTGGAAAATGAGGAAATACTGTCACACAACCAAGGTTGTGAGTATTTTAAGAGATGATTATTTTAGAATTGCTTTTTAGAGATGCTGGTAAAGAATAAGAGTGATACAATGATGGTGTGAAGGTTAAGGTAGCTGCATCCTACATGGCTGACAACACAGTTGGAGACTTGAACCTGAACAAAACACAGGCTATTTATTGCAGATCCCAAACCTCTGCTAGACTGATACGTGGAGAGGAACATTTTTCAAGTAAGAAGTGCCTGACTTGGATTTATGAGTATGCAGGTCCTGATGAAGTTGTAGGGTCAGAAGGAATGGAAAAATTTAGTGAAGACATTGGTATTGAACCTGAAAATATTATTATGTTAGTTTTAGCATGGAAATTGGAGGTCAAAATCATGGTGGTTTTTTTTTTTTTTTCCCAAGAAAGAATGATTAAAGGGAATTACTTCATTACCATGTGACTGCACAGAAAAGTTACAGAACAAATTTGACGTTTTGTGTTCACAGTTGAATGATATTGCAGCATTTAAGAATATCTACCTATATGCCTTTTATTTTGCAAGGGATAAAGATCAGAGAAGGCTTGACATTGCTACTGCTAAATCTATGTTAGCTCTTCTGCTTGGGAGGACATGACCACTGTTTTCAGTATTTACCTGTACATAGAGCAATCAAAGTATAGTGTTATAAATAAAGATCGGTGGTATAATGTATTAGAATTCAGCAGAACAGGGGAACTAGCAGTTATCATAATGGCTATGTCGCTGGACTCCCACGTAGTCGACCGTGGTTCGCGTCCCAGACCTGGTGGCTTAAAATTCACGACGGGCGTGTGTGCGTGCGTGCCCAAGATCCCGAGAGGAGAATGGAAGAGAAGGGATTGTGGTGTGACCATCCTCCCTGGGGGGTGATTTCTCACTTTCTATCTCTAATTTCTCTCTCTGTCTATCTGGCGAGCGCACGCGCCCTATAGTGAAAATCTCTCCCAAAAAAATTAAATAAATAAATAATAAAAAGAATTCAGCAGAACAGTCTATAAAGATCTTAGTAACCAGGATGATGATGGTGCTTGGCCTTTTCTTCTTGATGAATTTGTTGAGTGGCAAAAAGTTTGTCAGACAAGAACTTTTGTAATGAAAATGCAAATCTTTTGATTTCCATGTGTATAAAACCTGGTGAAAAGAGGGGGGAAAAATCAAAAGGGTTCATTTAAAAAGAATTCAGCAGAACAGTCTATAAAGATCTTAGTAACCAGGATGATGATGGTGCTTGGCCTTTTCTTCTTGATGAATTTGTTGAGTGGCAAAAAGTTTGTCAGACAAGAACTTTTGTAATGAAAATGCAAATCTTTTGATTTCCATGTGTATAAAACCTGGTGAAAAGAGGGGGGAAAAATCAAAAGGGTTCATTTTCATTCATATAAAAGACTTCTCATGGTACTTTTTTTTACTGTTTTTTAAAGAGGTTTTCTTGTTACATGTGATAGGTGTTGAACCACACCTCTTCTGAGACTGAATATTGCGTTTTTGTTTCAAGTTATGTTTATAACATTTATTTCAAAACAATAAAGATTCAGGTTCATGACAAAGGCCTTAACATGAAAAAAAAAAACATTTAAATTTAGTCTGATGCCCATCATACATTTAGGCAGTATGTATCACAGTCCTGTTTACCTAGCACTGTACTAGGTCCAAATGTTGCACTATATTATACTATTGAGAAATCAAACAAAAAACCTCTTAATTTCTTTAAATTGTGTCTGCCCTGCTTTCCAGCATAGTGGATTTGGTAGATTTCAATAAACATTCATTGCTTACATAGGTGGTCAATATGTTGTCATTCTTTCTTCTTCTTTACAGTTCAGAAGGTAGCATACTGGCCAATCATCTAAACAGAAATATTTTTATAGAGTTTTAATGGGTCTTACTTGGCATCTTTTCCTCTGACCTCTGGGATCATGGAGAGAGGAAACCAGACCAGCATCTTTGAGTTTTTCCTCTGGGGACTCTCAGAGAAGCCAGAGCAGCAGCATATCCTCTTCCTGCTGTTCCTGTGGATGTACGTGGTCACTGTGACTGGGAACCTGCTCATTCTCCTGGCCATTGGCACTGACACACGTCTCCACACCCCCATGTACTTCTTCCTTGCCAGTCTGTCAAGTACAGAGATTCTATTCACCTGCACGGTTGTACCCAAGGCCCTGGTGAACATCCAGACCCAGAGCAGATCCATATCCTATGCAGGTTGCTTGGCTCAGCTTTACTTCTTCTTGACTTTTGGAGACATGGTGCCAGTCTGTCAAGTACAGAGATTCTATTCACCTGCACGGTTGTACCCAAGGCCCTGGTGAACATCCAGACCCAGAGCAGATCCATATCCTATGCAGGTTGCTTGGCTCAGCTTTACTTCTTCTTGACTTTTGGAGACATGGACATCTTTCTTCTGGCCACAATGGCTTATGATCGCTATGTGGCCATTTGCCACCCTCTCCACTACAGGATGATCATGAGCTTCCAGCGCTGTACCCTTATGGTGACTGCCTGCTGGATTCTGACTAATCTCGTTGCCATGACCCACACCTTCCTCATGTTCCGCCTTTCCTTCTGTTCTAAAAAGATCATTCCTGACTTCTTCTGTGATCTGGGTCCCTTGATGAAAGTGTCTTGCTCTGATACCCAGGTCAATGAGCTTGTGCTCCTTTTCTTGGGAGGATCAGTCATTTTAATCCCCTTTATGCTCATCCTGGTCTCATATATCTTCATAGTGTCAACCATTCTCAGAGTTCCCTCTGCCCAGGGAAGGCTCAAAGCCTTCTCTACCTGTGGTTCTCACCTTGCTGTTGTTGTGCTGTTCTTTGGGACAGTGATCAGGGCTTATCTATGCCCCTCATCATCTTCCTCCAACTCATTAGAGGAGGACACAGCAGCTGCTGTCATGTACACAGTAGTGACTCCCCTCTTGAACCCTTTCATTTACAGCCTGCGGAACAAGGACATGAAGGGTGCACTGGCCAGACTCCTCAGGGGTAGAGTCTTCTTCTCATGGGGCCAGTGATTTCTGCAGAGAAACTGAAGATATATTCTGCCCCCATGTGGGACTTTATAGAAACATCTACCTCAAGTAATTCGTATCTGAATCCCACAGTCTTACCTCTAGTTCCTGACTTCTCACCATAAGTTTGGTATTAGTGAGGAAAATCAAGATTTTGCTTCATACTTGAAAGTATCTGTTAAAAGATGTTTATTTGCTCATTTATTTTACTCATTAATAACTTTTCATAAGGAGAGATGTCTTTTGCAATATGCACAATTCTAAAAGTCTGGAGAGTTATGCCAATTTATTAAAACTTGATAAGTGAGGTCATGGAAACTTAGCAAGTAAGGTCAGTATAGATAGCAAAGCATTTACAACTTTAAGGGAACAAGTGTATTTTTTTCCCTAAATGGGAAATTGTATGAACTTCTCTGCTTCAAATTATGTAAAAAATATTTGCAGCTATTAATACAGGAATGATCTATGTACTTTTTTGTAACACTGATTTATTTTGAATTTTTCAATAAGAAGATAATAAATTTAAGTTAAATATTAGCATAACTAGTTTGTAGCTCTTCTCTAATCTTCTCTCTTATCTGTTTACATCATGGCTAATTGTGAATGTTGTGTGTATATGTATCTACCTGTATTTCATGTGAGTCTGGGGATTCAGCTAGGGCTCCAGTCATCTTGAGGAGATTCGCAAAAATGGTGATAGATTGCACACACCTTTTGGTTCTTTGTGCTGAATAGCCCTCTACTCTTTTTGACAAGGGTAAGGCAGTCAATGGTAGTGACATGATTCTGGAGGCAGGTGATAACTTCAAGAACAAATATATGGTCAAATAAAAATAAGGAGGTGTACATAGTCTGTGTTCAGAACAATCCATGCTTTTGTCACTCAGATCCATTTATACAATTTTATACAATTCCTGCTCTTTCACCAAAGACCTACCAACATGGGCCATGTTCGCACCAAAACCATGGAGAAGGTGGCCCAGGCCATCTTCGAGAAGTATTACATGTGCCCAGGCAACGACTTCCACATGAATGAGCACATGTGCAAGGAAATCGCCATTATTCCCAGCAAGAAACTCCTCATGAAGATAGCAAGCAATGTCATGAATCTCATGAAGTACATTCAGAGGGGCCCTGTGAGAGGCATCTCCATCAAGCTGCAGGAGAACGAGAGAAAAAAGAGAGATAATTATATTCCTGAGGTCTCAGCCCTGGATAAGGAAATCATTGAAGTGGATCCTGACATGAAGGAAATACTGAAGTATTAGAATTTGGCACCCTGTCCAACCTGCAGATCATGCCGCTTACAATTGGAATGAATTTCAAAACACCACGTAGAGCCATTTGAATCTTTCTGCTATGCCATAATATTTTCAATAAACCTGGGATAAAAACAAAAACAAAACAATTTTATAAAATTCCTATCCTATACTATGGCACTGCTATTTGTTGTTATTGTTAAAATGAATTCAGCCTCACTGTTTTCCAAATAGGATGGATATTTGTCCCATAGTTCAGAATTCCCTTTAAGGTAGTGGTTATTTATGAGCTGAAAAGATTTAAGTATAATTGTACTGAGACAAGATATAGTTTCTGCTACTGTAGGTTGTTCCAAGGATATACTTGAATTCTACTACCCATTCTAGATATCCTTCACCTAGATTATCATTTTGTCAGTATTTGTTTTGTTTTCAAGCGTATTTACTTATTTATTTATTTAATGAGAGAGAAACACAGAGAAAAAAAGCCAAGCATCCTAAATAACATTTCATGCCATGATTAGCCACTTCCTCAGCCTTTCCTAACCAGCCAGGATCATGGGTGTGCACATGATTACTTAATGCAGGCAAATTGACAAAGGAACAAAAGCCTGGTTTTCCATATGGCTTCCAGTGTTGCAGAGTGCTATGTTACCACTGCACTACTGCAGCTGGGCCTGGCAGATCTTTGTTGATGCGTGATACAAAAACTCAGACATTCATCCATGAAGGACTTGAATTCTTATTTATTGTGCTCTTTCTGTGTAATAGTGACTGAAATTTCACATTAACATTTATTATTGTTCATGTTGAAGTATTAAGAGATATCCAAGTGGAGACCAGCAGATGGTGGACTCCCACGTGGTTGACTGCAGTTCATAGTTGAGTCCTACTGGACTCCCACGTAGTTGACTGCAGTTTGAGTCCCAGACTTTGGGGCATGAAAATCATGCCAGACTTGTGTGCGTGTGTGCCCGAATTCTGGGAGGTGAATGGAGAACAAAGGATTGTGGCATGGCCATAACCTGTGTGTGTGGGGGGGTGATTTCTCACTTTCTGTCTCTCTGTCTCTCCAGTAAGCGCTTGTGCCCTATAGCAAAAATCTCTGTAAGAGAAAGAGAGAGAGAGATATCCAAGTGAATGCCCTAGGCTTAAGACATCATTTTTCTGGGGACCAGCAGGTTGCATAATGGTTACATCACTGGACTCCCTTATAGGCGACTGTGGTTCGAGTCTTAGATCCGGTGACTTAAACCTCATGCTGGGCACGTGTGCATGCATATCCAAGATCCCAAGAAGAGGAATGAAGGAGAAGTAATTATGGCATGGCCATTCTCCCTGGTGTGTGATTTCTTGCTTCTTTCTCTCCTTCGAGTGTACACACTCTGTAGCAAAAATATCTTAAAAAAAAAGACAAAAGACATAATTTTCTGTACCAATAGTGTATATAAACCATACATTTTTATGGTATTTAATATCAATTACCCTAGTTAGGAAAGTATCACCTATCTTTTCCTGTTGGTGAACTTCACAAAGTGCACAAAATCAGGGTAATCACAGTTTCTGTTTCAGTGAATTCCTTAAAGAAAAGTAAAGTATATACACTTCATTTGAATGGACAATATGATAAGAAGAATAGAATGTGATTTTATGAATATAAAATGTAATGCTCAGAGCAACCAATAAGAAAGCTGTACAGTGTGGTACACTAAAAAATACTATAGGTAAGTGAAATATTCAAGCAATTCACATGAAGGTGGAAAAGAAATCAGAGAAATGAAAAACAGAAATGTAAATAAAAAATAAAATGTCAGACTTCAGTCTGAACACACAATACTTAATATTAAATAAAAATGGTCTAACTTGCAGCTGCTCTGTGGCTCTCTGACATGCCAGACAGGGAGAGGGACCTGTAGGAAGTACATGGAGAACACCTGGAAGCTGAGAAATGGACCCAGTGGCCTTTGAGGATGTGGTTGTGAACTTTACCAAGGAGGAGTGGATTTTGCTGAATCCTTCACAGAAGAAACTCTACAGAGATGTGGTGTGGGAAACTGTCAAGAACCTGGACTGTGCTGAAGTCATATACCACAGAGATGATATGAACAAAAAGAAGGTAGTTCATGTGGAGTCACCATCAGTCCTATTCCAGACAACCACCTGAATGAGCATAAGCCTCCTGGACTTAAACCATTTGAGAGCAGTGCATGTGGGGAAGACTTGGTTCATTCATCTGTTAGTAGGCCTATTAGAGCTCAAAGAGGGCAGAAATATTATAAATGTCAGGAATATTCAAGAAAGCCACATGAACACAAGCAAAATGGAGAAACTTTCATTTCCAATGAAACTGGGGGAAGTGTCAAGGGGTCACAATGTGGTGTTGGAACCTAACAGGTGCAAGATGTGTCGGAAAATTTTTTATTATCACAATTTATTTCTGTTACATGAAAACACACACACTGGAGAGAAACCATGTGAATGTCCCATTGTGTGAAAGGCTTTGCAGATGTGTTAATATCCACGAAAAAACTCACACAGGAAAGAAACCCTACCAGTTTAAGTTATGTGGGAAAGCCTTTGCTTATTCCAGTTATTTATGAAATGATGAAAGAATTCACACAAGAGGGAAACCCTATAAGTGTATGGTATGTGGGAAAGCCTTCTCTCATTCCTGTTATGTTTGAGTGCATGAAAGGACTCACATGGGAGAAAAACTGTATGAATGCCTCCATTGTGGGAAATTCTTCAGTTCTCCCAGACATGTTCATATCTATGAAAGAACTCATAAAGGAAAAAAACCTTTTGAGTGTGAGGTATGTGGGAAAGCCTTCTCTCAGTCATCCTCTCTTTGAATGCATGAAATGATTCACATTGGAGAGAAATCTCATGAATGTTTCCAGTGTGGGAAAGGCTTTAGAGTTCCTGGGCAGGTTCATATATACTTAATGATTCACATTGGAGAGAAACCCTATGAATGTTCCCAGTGTGGGAAAGGTTTTTCTTATTCTGGACAAGCTCATATTCACATACAAACTCACATTGGAGAGAAACCCTATGAGTGTAAGATATGTGGGAAAGCCTTTGCTTATTCCAGTTCATTTAGAAAGCATCAAATAATTTACAAAGGAGTGAAACCCTATGATTGTAAGCTGTGCGGGAAAGCATTCTCTCTATCCTGTTCTCTTCAAGAACATGAAAGTACTCGCAATGGATAGAAACCTCATGAATGTAAGCAATGTGGAAAAGTCTTTAAATCTCACAAGTCTATTCAAAGACATGAAAATACTCAAACCCTATGTGTGTAAGGTATTGGGAAAGACTTTTGTTTTCTCAGTTCTCTTCCAAAACATGAAAGAATTCACCCTGGGTAGAAAACCTATGAGTGTCCTCAATGTAGAAAAACTTTCTCATTCTTATGTTTGAGATCATGAATGGACTTACACTAGAAAATACATTTATGAATGCATCCAGTGTGGAAAATACTTACTGTATTCCTGTTCTGTTCAAAAGCATGGACAGAAATCACACTGATGAATGACCCTATGAATTTAAGAGATGTGGGAAGGCTTGAGTTCTCTTTCTGTTCAAAGACATGAAGTCACACTGGAGACAAACCCTGTGAGTGTAAGGTATGTGGGAGAGCCTTCTCTTCTCTCTGAACTATTTGAAAGCATGAAAAGATTCACCGTGGCAAGCAACCCTATGTATGTAAGAGAAATGTGGATGACTCTTCTTTTCCCAGTTCTGTTCAAAACCATGAAAGAACTCACACTGGACAGAAATGTAATGAGTGTCTTCTATATTGTAGAACCTTCTGGAGGGAAAATAGATGTAGAATGATTTACTCTGTCTTCTTCACTCCATTTCTCATCATGTTTCAGAACACAGAATACACTTTTTATTACTTGGGGAAAAATTAAAAAATAAAAACGGTTTAAGTACACCTATTAAAAGAGCAGATTCAAAATAAACATTACCCATTTCTATGCTACCCAAAAAAAACTTACTTCAAATATTCAAATATAACAATTTTGCAGCTCAAAACTAAAACAACAAAAATCATTAGAGACAGAGAGTGATATTGTATAACAATAAAGAAGCCACTCTACAAGAAGATACATCGATTTAAAATGGGAATTTAGCATATAACTGAGATGTAAACTATTTGGAGAAAAAAATGGTAGAACTGAAGAGTAACATAGACAAATACATAATATGGTTGAAGACTTTAAATCCTTTCAACAATTGATGGAAAAAATATGCAAAAATATAAAAGGATATAGGAGAATTCTACAACAGGAGCAAACGACATGATGTTTGACATTTATGGAGTACTTACTTCAACACACATTATTTTCAAGTGCCCACAGAACATATACCAAGATAGACTGTATCTTGGGCTACAAACAAACAAACAAACAAAAAACCTTGAACAAATTTAAAAACATTGAAGTCATGCAGAGTGTGTTTTCTGACCACAAAAAGATTAAAAAAAAAAAAAAAGAAAGAAAGAAAAGAGGAAGACTATCACTTAAAAACTAAACAATAATGGCTATGTCACTGGACTCCCATGTAGTCGACCACAGTTCGAGTGCTGGACCTGGTAGCTTAAACTCATGCCGGGCACGTGTGTGTGCGTGCCCAAGATCCTGAGAGGAAAATGGAAGAGAAGGGATTGCAGTGTGGCCAACCCCCCTGGGGGATGATTTCTCACTTTTGGTCTCTCTGTCTCTCTCTATCTCTCTGGCGAGCGCATGCACTCTATAGCAAAGCAAAACAAAAACTTCCCCCCCCAAAAAAACCCTAAGCAATATGCTCTTTAATAATGTAAATGAACTGAATAGACAACTCACCAAGTAAGACTTACGAATGGCCAAAAGGCATATTAAAAAATGTTCAAAGTTTGTTGAAATAAAGGAAATACAAGTTAAAATCACAATGAGATACCATTTAACCCCCAGTTAGAGAGGTTTTCCTGATGCCCAATCCAGATAGGTTAGGATCAAAAAAATAAAGAATGACTGTGGTGAAAAGGGAAACCTCTAACACTGTTGGAGGGAATGTAAATTAGTATAATCTTTGTGATAAACAATATGGATGTTCCTCAAAAAACTACAAAGAGAATTACCATATGACTCAGAAATCCCACTCCTTGGTATTTACCCAAAGGATAGAAAAACACTCAGTTGGAAAGACACTTGCACATCCATGTTTATTGCACCATTATTCACAATTATTAAGACATGGAATCAATCTAAGTGTCCAAAAACTGATGCTTGGGTTGCAAATTTTGGCACACATTTTCTATAGAATATTACTTAGCCGTAAGAAACAATGAGACTCTATTGTTTGATTCAAAGTGGATGAATAGAGAGGACTTAATATTAAGCGACGTGAGCTAGAGTTTTAAAGATAGACACTATAGTGGCCAGCAGATGGCATAATGGTTACGTCTCTGGACTCCCACATAGTCAGTCACAGTTTGAGTTCCGGACCCGGTGGCTTAAACTTCACACCAGGCATGTGTGCATGTGTGTCCAAGATCTCAAGAGGGGAATAGAAGAGTAGGTATTGTGGCATGCCCATCCCAGCTGGAGGATGATGTGTTGCTCTCTGTCTGTCTGGTGAGTGCATATGCCCTATAGCAAAAATTCTTCTCTCAAAAAAAAAATAAAGATACACATTGTATAGTCAAATTCAATATGTACTGAAAGTCTGCACTCTATGGCAAAAATTGAAGGATCTGAAGATATGATAGAGGGTATAAGTGTAGATATCAGAGACTGTAAAGGAGGAGAGTATAGAGAGTGGATGGTAAAGAAAGGGAAGAAACATTTAATAGATGAAAGAACATAAAGTTCTCTGTTTAAAAAAAAACAGATTTGTAATTTTTGCTTTATAAAAATAAAAATTAAGGCAGCTGAGAAATAGTGCTTTCAGAAAATGAGAGAAAGAAGATTTTCTTCTGAAAATTTGGCCTCCAGCCCCTAGTCTCGAGTGATAGGGTATTCCCTGTATTCATCTCTCTGTCTCTCTCTGCCTCTCCTTGTCTTCTCATTTTTGGTAATTTTTTAAAAAATTTTTTAAGGTCTAGTACTTTGTTAGCTTTCAGATTCTCCTTTACCTTGCTAATAATCCCTTTTCTACCTGCCATTTAGGAGAGGCAAGGGGCAGGTCTTCAGAAGAAAACTCCTCCATTGCAGCTGAAAACTAGTGCTTTCAGGGAATAAAAGAAATGAAGACTTTCTGCTGAAAATTCATTTTTTTAAATACATATTTTTGTTTTTTCTCTCTCATTCTCTCTCTCTTTTTTACTTTCTTTCTCTGTTTTCTTTTCCTTTTTTTTTAACTCATCACTTCGCTACTCAACCTTCATGCACTGAGTGTCTACACAGATATAATGGAACTGTGGTCAAATATTAAAATCCTATTAGGGTCAACATATTCCTCAATTCCCACTAAATCTGCTGCACAAAGGGATAAAAATGGAATGGCAAAGAGATCACAGATCACCTCCTCCCTGAACACTCAGATTGAACTTCTAGAAATTAGGAAGAAACATATGGGAAGAGAAGACAAGAACATTCTCAGATAAACAAAACCTGAAAGAATTTACTGATGCCAGACCAATTCTCCAAGAAGTTCTGAAGGAAGTGCTATCTCAGAAAAGCTAAAGTCAGACACAGAGAAATAAAAGTTTAAAAACATCTAAGAAAAAGTCTAGCCTAGTCATAGGAACAAGTCTGGAGTTGAATATTATCTTCTAGAATTTAAATGGAAAGATCGGACCACAACAGAAGTCAGATTAAGTACATGAGATTGAGCTGGTGAAATAGAACTTTATGATTTTTTTTAATTTAAAACAATACTGATCTTTTTCTATGCTTTGTATTCCAGACATAAGGATTTTTGTCTTCTCTTGAGTTGTCGACAGGTCCATGTATCTACTCTTTGAACAGAATACTAACCTTTTTCCTAGCTTTAAGTCTCAAAGTTCTCTTAACATTTTTTGACTTTGATATATTAAAGCTAAAACTGCCTTTCTTGAAATTAAAAAAATAAAAAATACCTATTTAATGATCACAGTAAGATATATAGCCTCAGCTAGGTGCAATTTTATAGTGTATTCATTCTACTCAGTTTCATGCCTGAAGTCAAACATTTGTTCACAGATATTTATATATCAGCTGAACTTGCTATTTAAAATAGTTAGATAAATAAACAAATTTTGTTAACCAACAAAACGTGGGGGCAAAATAAAAGGAATGGAAAGCAGCTGCAGATACCAGAGATAATGTGGGAGGAGGGTGGGAATTGGCAGAGAGTGAGATATAGAAAATTATTTGTTGATTATAACATGTATGACTAAACCACTATATAGTGTATTCTGGATGGGAACCTGCATTTTGTATGCTGTGATGATGTTCAGTGCTGGGGTCCAGCCTCAGCGGGGTTGGGTTGTCTCATCAGAGGCAGTGCAGGAAGGAAAGACTGAGGCCTCGGTGCCTTCTTCATGCACGTCCTCAGTCGGATACTCCCAGAGATCACTCTCTTTAGAGTGACAACTGCTAGGAATTATCGTGCCTTTTTATTGAGAATGTGATGCATGCAAGTAAACAGGTGAGGGGCTATGTGTTCTAATTATCAGTTCATAAAGTTTTAACAATAGGGAACATAGATTCCATTCAGGGTTGGATTAAGGGTGGATCTATTACAGTTAAGCAATTGTTTGTTTCATGTAGGCATGTCTTTGGGAACTTCATGTCTTTGGGAACTACATGCAAGTAAACAGGTGAGGGGCTATGTGTTCTAATTATCAGTTCATAAAGTTTTAACAATAGGGAACATAGATTCCATTCAGGGTTGGATTAAGGGTGGGTCTATTACAGTTCAGCAATTGTTTGTTTGATGTAGGCATGTCTTTGGGAACTTCATGGAATGCCATTTTGGGAAATAGCCTCTAGCAAGCAGAGTTAATTATCAGCTGATGCTTGGCGGCAACCATCTTGTGATTACGGAGTACGATGCTAAGAAAAGAAAATCTCAAGTATAGGTATTAGTTCTTATTGGATCTCAATAAAGGATGATACTTATATAGTTTTATAGGGATCTAAAACTTAATTTAAGGAATCCTAATATATTTATCTATCTCACTTGGTGAGGGTGGGGGTGTTCTGGGCCATTTTCAGCCTAATTCTATTTTATGTAAAGAAAAGATTATTTTTAAGCTAATGTTAAATGTATCTTGAAGGGCCTTCCAAAGGTCAAGAAGATTATTTCTGCCTAGATAGAACTTCAATACACCCTCTAATGCAGGGATGAAGCATTGTAATTAACAGTAGGTGGTCGGGGCAAAGAGGAGTGATAGGGGGACTTTTGGGAAATCTTATAACATACTCAAGATGTATGAGAAAGCTATGTAATTCTTTTATAATAGTATATCAGGGAGTGGTGGGAGGGTTCGCTTCCCAGCAAGGCTACCGTAGTCTCTGGAGCATACAGCAAGCAGCCTTGCCAACATGCTGAGTCAACCCAAGCTTTGCTCATAGGTGGGGGGGTGGGGGGCATACAGCAGTGGCCTTGCCAATGTGCTGAGCCGACCAAGGCTCTGCTCAAAGGTCGAAGGCTCAAACAGATCCTGGGGCCCCACTGGGTTGGACTCCTCCAGTTCAGTGAATGACTTGTAAAATAAATTAATTAATTTTAAAAAAAGAAATGATAAACAATAAAAGGGAGATAAATTCCAAATCAATAACTTAAGCACCCACGTAAAATAACCAGAAGAGCAAAATAAATTCGAAGCAAATGTAAGGAAATAATAAAGATAAGATTCAAAATTGGGAACAGCAGATGATATAATGGTTACATCACTCCCTCATAGCCAACCACAGCTCGAGTCCTGGATTGGCAGCTGGAGACTCACACCAGGTAGCTATGCATGTGTGCCCAAAATCCCAAGAGGAGAATGGAGGAGAAGGGGTTGACATGTGGCCATCCTCCCTTGGTATGATTTCTTGCTTTCTGGCTCTCTGTCTTTCTGGTAAGTAAAAACACCCTATGTACCCTATAGGAAAATCTCCCATAAAAAAATTGAAATGAATGAAATTTCAAATTAGAAAAACAACAGAAAAAAGTTAATGAAACAAATAGCTTTCTCTTTGAAAAGATCAATAGATTGACAAATCCTAGCAGACTAACAAAGAAAAAAGAGAGAAGATGATAAAAGTATTGAAACAAGTTATATTACTACAGGCCCAAGGATATTAAAAGGACAAAAAGGAAATAACATAAACAACTCTATATGTGCAATTTTAACAACTAAGATGAAGAATAATGGTTCCTTAAAAAGCACAAGTTACCACAAGTCATTTAATATGAAACAGATAATTTTGATAATCTTATAGATGTTAAGGTAATTGAAATCCTAATTAAAAAACTCCTGGGTCAACCAGGTGGCATGGTGGTTAATGTTACTGGATCCTATATGACCAACTGTGTGGTTAGACTCCTGGACCTGATAGCTTGAAAAACACACTGGGTATTTATGTGTGTGTTCCCAAAATCCTGAGGAAAATAAGGGATTTCAGCATGGTACTCCCCACCAGGGGGTGATTTCTCATTTTCTCTTTCTCTTTTCCTTTCTGTCTCTCTAAGGCAAGCACACATGTCATATAGCAAACTAAATTTAAAAAAAAAAAAAAAGAAAAGAAAAAGACTCTTAAAATAAAATCTTTTTGTCCAGATGGCTTCACTGGATAACTCCACCAAAGAGTTTAAGAAAGAGTTATCACTAGTATAAACTAGAAATAGAGAGCAGGAGAAATTATCCTGATGCCAAAACCAGATAGAGTACAAACATAGACAACTACAGGTCACTATCTGCATTAATATGGGTGCAAAAATTTTTCACAATTTATCTTCAAATAGAATTCAGCAACACATGAAAAAGAAATATACATCATGATTAAATGGGGTTTACTCCAAGAATGTTGGCATGTGCCAACAAGCTTAAGAGTAACATCTCTCTGGATGGTAATACTGTCAGCGTCTGCCCTCAAGGTTTGGTACTGTGAAGGAAAGAGTTAGAGAAAAGGAGAAAGAAAGAAGATGCAGAAGCAGAAGATGCAGGTGAACACAGACAGAGCTTCTTTATTTATACATTTTACCAGGTAGAGTGAACTGTTTGCAAGCTTTCAAGGATTTGGTTGAAGTTGTACAGTTAGAGATAAGGACTTTAGTGTAGGCATTTTTTTTACCTTGTTACTATCATGTGTGATCCTATTATGCATCATATGTCAAGCCAGTTTACTTATGCTATCCCTCTGCAACACTGAGGAAGGCAATCTGAGTTTGCATCAAAAGGGGCAATGTGTAAGCTATGAACATTATATAGAACAAGGATTGCATGACCTAGCCAGGGTCAGGATGTTTCCCATATCCCATGTGGATATTTCCACAGAGCCCCTGGCATCTAATGCATGTGTCAGCTAGTGCCAGTGAGTAATTAGCAAGGCATGCAGATAACTACTTCACACTTCCAGGCTACATACCCTCACACAGGAATGCAAGGTTGATTCAACATTTAAAAGCCAATCAGTGCAATCTGCCATACTAATAGGCTAAAAAAGAATTACATGATCATATCCATTGACACAGAGAAAGCGTTTGACAAAATTCAACAACTATTCATAAAAGAAAAAAAAAAACTCAGAAGGAGATGAATAAAGGAGAACTTCCTCAACTTAATAAAGAATGTTTACAAAAAAAAAAAAAAGCTAACATTATAATATAGGTTATGAAGGAAGACTGAATTCTTTCTCCCTAACACTGGGATCAAGTTAAAGATGTCACCATCACTACTCTCATTCAACAAATGGCTAGAAGTTATGGCCAGTACAATAAGGGGAGAAAAGGGAATAAACGACATATGGGTCAGAAATGGAGAAATAAAGCTATTTCTAATTGCAGATAACATGATTGCCTAGCAATTAAATGTATGAATAATAATAAAAAATATATAAATTATTTTTAAAAAATCACGAGGGATCTTAAAGCAAAAACTTCAAAAAATATAAACAAAAAAAATGCCTATAGCTCATAAGTGAATTCAGAAGGTCTTGGAGTGAAAAGTAAACACATAAAAATCACTTCTATATCTATCCAGTATTAATGAACATGTGGACACCAAGATTTTAAATATCCTTCATAAACATTCAAGAGGCCAACTACTGGTGTGGTGATTAAGTTGACTGGAACCATGGCCAATGATGCAGTTTGAGTCCCAGACCTAGCAGTTTGGAAAACACACAGCTGTGTCTGCATGAGCGCCCAAAATCCCCACAGGAAGGATGAATGAAAAAAAAAAAAAAAAGAATTTTGGCATGATCATGTCTCATTGTAGATTGCTTTCTTTCTCTCTCATTCTCTCTCTCTCTCTCTCTCTCTCTCTCTCTCTCTCTCTCTCTCTCTCTCTCTTTTTCTCCCTCCTCTCTCTCTCTCTCTTGCACACAACCTCTGGTAAATAAAAAGAGAGAGAAACAAAATTACCCTGGTTGCATGTAGAAAATGGGCTGAATGAAATAGATAAGAGAAGCAGAAGAAAAGGGTGTCCATACAGCAAGGAAAATGGATCATAAAAATTATACAGTTAGGATTAGCAGGAGGTATGGAGGTTAAGGCGATAGGATTGCATATGGCCTACAAAGGTTCAAATTCTTGACTCAATTTAAAACTCACACTGGGCAAAATCCCAAGAGGAGAATGAAGGAGAATGGATTATGGTGTGGCCACCTCCTCTGGGATTTCTCACTCTGAACTCTCTCTCTCTCCTATGAGCACACATGCCTTATAACAAAATTATTTTTAAAAAATTAGTTAATTCAAAAAGTAAGACACGTAATGGAATCTATAACACAATGCTATCTATTTATGTGTATAAAACACATAGACGTACACTGGTCAGCATTCTTTAAAAAAATTCTGCCAGAAGGCATTTGCAGTAGCTGGAGAGAGACAGAGAGTGAGAGTGAGAGTGAGAGAGAGAGAGAGAGAGAGAGGGAAAGTGAGGGAAAGTGAATGTTCACCCACTGCCCCCAAATGAGGAATGGTCATGATGTAATCCCTTCTCTAGTTCTCCCTTCTTTTGGAATTTTGGGCACACCCACACTCATGGCCGGCATGTTTGCCAAGTAGCTGGATCCAGACTCTGCACAGTTGGCCACATGGAATTCAGCTGCCCTAAGCACCATGCCATGGGCTAGCCCTGAGAAGCATTCTTTAAGGATACATGCATATACTGAAGTGGCTGCCGTAAGTGGGAGGAAAGGAAGGGAGGGAATACCAGAGCAAATAAAAGGCAATAAAACTGAGAAGATGTCTTAAAAGTCTGGGTAGAGAAAATATGTCGTGTGCTGAGGTATATCATTTATTCTACACCCTAGAAAATAAAAATCAAAACAACAGCAACCACCCAACTCCCCACCCAGATGTTCACTGTCCTCATGGAAACCTGTGTGAGGCTTGAGGAGAGAGCAGTTTAATAATAACTTGCTGCTGAAGGACTCCAGGGCCAGGCTCTCCAAGAAATACTTAAAATAATTCAAACTTTCCCTTACTAAGTTGGCTTAAGGGGATGACAGAGGCTTTCCCTAGTGACTAATTCGGCATCTGAGTCAAGGTTCCCGGAAGTTAGAGAAAGCTGAACCTCCCAGGAGCCTCATTAGGGAGGAACCAGATGAGAGCATTGAGGCCATCTGATGATGATTCCGGTGGGTTGCTCCTAATGCCAAGTCTCAGCTTAATTCCTTCTTTCCCTGGGCGGCTCAGTGGAACTGAGTCCTGATCTGGGCTCAGAGCATGATGTCTTATTATTTCCCCTTTGCACATGCTTATATTCTGGTTCCACCAGACCTGGAAACCGAGCCCTCATAATGTCTGATATAACTCTGTACCCCCAGTGCTCAGGGTAGGGATAGACCCCTGTCAGTGAACATTTATGAATTATATATTATGAATTATATATAAGAAACAAAAAGTGGAAAATTATTTGTTGATGATAACATGTATGACTAAGCCACTATATAGTATATTCTGGATGGGAAACTACATTTTTTATGTATTCACTGATGATGTTCAGTGAATGAATGTAAAATAAACATTAAAAAAAAAAGTGACTGCTTGAATATGTGATTGAGGGCTAGGACCATGAGATTTTCCTAGACTTCTTTTTACGTGTCCACAGAGGCACACAGCATACTCTGCAAACGTATTTGTCAGCGAATATTCAATGAGTTTATGGTGGCGCCTTTGTTTTTCTTTCTTGGAAGATATAAAGTCCTGGTGAGCAGCATGTGTGTGTTTCAGGAGTAAACACTGTATCCAATGACATGCTGCTCTTAGGGGTCCAGGGCCACTTTCTCAGACACCAACCCCAGAAATTCAGATTTACTTACTGAGCAAGCTTCCTTGGGCCGCAAGTAGTTTCTTTGTGATTAATATCTGAACTGAGAAGGATAGGGAGAGAAATCTTGCTGGAACCTTAATTAATCCTCCCACAGACAAACAATAATATCTTCTGGATATCCTCATATCCTGGGCTGGGCCCTGGGGACATTGAGAGTCAAGAGTGATTCTTGCCAAGAGAACTCCTAGATCTCAGTTCAGTGGGAATGAGACATGAGGAAAAATCACATCTCATTTCACCACGAAGGAACAACTGCATGTACTATATTGCTACTTTGACTTATAATATTTTTCTGTGCATGCACAAATAGTTTTACTTCTTTTGTTATTATCTCAGAAGTTTCTTTTAAACATGCTGCATAACATTTTACCTGTTATAAGTTCCATCAGATGCTCAAATGTGTCTTAATTGGATGTTCCTGCACTTATTTTATTAATTTTAATTAAATCCATTGCTTTTATTTTTTTCTTTTTAAATTAATATTTTTGGTTATGGGACCAGCAGTTAGTGTAATGGCTATGTCGCTGGACTCCACGTAGTCGACCACAGTTCGAGTCGTGGACCCGGTGCCTTAAAACTCACGCTGGGTGTGTGTGTGTGCGTGTGTGCCCAAGATCCTGAGAGGAGAATAGAGGAGAAGGGATTGTGGCATGGCCATCCTCCCTAGGGGGTGATTTCTTGCTTTCTGTCTCTCTGTCTCTCTCTGTCTGTCTGGTGAGTGCACATGCCCTATAGCAAAAAACTCTCTCAAAAAAAAAAAAAGAAAGATTTCTGATTACAATTTGATGTACGTTTTTGTGGGGTATAGTCTGATTTTTTTTTTTT
>NW_006204759.1:3433707-3445111 GCF_000334495.1 Tupaia belangeri chinensis
TCTTCCGTGGGCGGGCGCCGTGCCTGCGGCGCCCCGCGGCTTCCCTAGTCTGATTTTTTAAAGCATCCATGAAACGTGTAATAATCTAATCAAGGATGTAGACATATTCATCATCATGTCTGTGAAATCAATATCCAAATAACTTTCCTACTTTTTTGGATTCAAAGGTGAAAAGGATGCAGGACTTGACTATCCACCTTGAAACCTATCACCTTACTGTGGTGGAGACACATGACCTTGGCCTCAGGCAGTTAAGTGCTTCTACCAGTACCTTGAATCTTTTTTTCCTTTTTTTGAGATGTTTTTGCTCTAGGGCATGTGCACTCACCAAGCAGACAGAGAGAGACAGAGAGACCGAAAGTGAGAAATCACCCCCCATGGGGGATGGCCATGCTACAATCCCTTCTCCTCCATTCTCCTCTCAGGATCTTGGGCACGTACGCACATGCGCCCGGCATAAGTTTTAAGCCACCAGGTCCAGACCATGAACCTCAGTCAACTACATGGGAGTCCAGTGACATAACCATTACACTAACTGCTGGTCCCAGGACCTTGAATCTTAAAGAAGAAATGCAAATCTTCAAAGATAGCCAGAAGTTGTCTACAGTGGCTGTGACAGAAATGCCAAATCTGAGATCCAGCAGGTTCCTGGGCTGTCTAGGGATAGCACAGTCAGCAGTAGAGGTGGCAGTGCCCAGGGGACAGCTGGGAATAGACAGGTGGCTCCTTTGGTGATCTCAGTTTTACCTCCTTCAGTTTCCATATATTTTCTGAGATTTTTCTCCTGCTACCTCATTGATTCTAAGTACTAATTAATATTCTTTCAATAACTTATTTACTCTTAAGTTAGAGTTTGGACTCTGCTGTTCACAATTGTGATGTAGAGATTGTGGGAGACATCAGGCTAGTGCTCTAGCCTTGCAGGAAGTCTCCAGTGCATGTGATAAAACCTCATTTGACCCTAAATTATGTGGAGTGAAAATGAAAAAGTTTAGCCTTCACTTGGCCTTGGCTAACAAATATTGACCATAGTAATTATAATATGGTCCACACATGGTAGTATGTACTGGTAGATGCTGCCACTCAACAGGTCGAGGCCACATGAGAGGCTAGAGTTTGATTCCCAGATGAACCTAATAAGTTGGTATGCCTGCAGTCCCAGATATTCAGGAGGCTAGAGTAGGAAGATGATGACAGAGAGTCCTTGTCTAAATACATAATGTTGACAGCAGCAAACATTTATTGTCATTACGCTCTAGCAGGCATTATGCTGAGGACTCTACTTGGGATGTGAAGTGTCAGGAAAGTTCTGACACTAGAGTCCAAACATGTGGGTGTGTGTGGTATGTTTTAGACAGGGTCTTGCCTGAATTGCTATCTTCCTGCCTCAGCCTCCCCAGTAGCTGGGACCACAGATGCACATCACCATGCCTGGTTCTTTTAGACAGGGTCTCATTATGTTGTCCACACTGGTTATGAGCTCACGATCCTCCTGCCTCAGCCTCCCTGAATAGCTGGAAATACAGGTGTGTGTCATCATCCCTGGCTTTTTAGAGTGGCATGAGGATTGAACCTGGACCTCCCATGTGGCCTCAGCATGCTTAGAAGCAGCGTCCAGTACACAACCGCAGTTGGACCCAGGGCCCAAACTTTTAATCACAACTCTGTACTACCTATACCTTGGAGCTGTTTTTTACCATCTACATCATTATCACTTTGTCACAGTTATGGGCACATTGAACATGCACAATGTGTTCAGATTCACACTCTATAATTTATATCCTCCATATGCAGCCCTTGTCCCAGATACATCTCATTTGTTGGTGCCCTTCAAGTGTGGATTGACATGAGCTCTGCTGGTCTGCAGGGTCCCAAAGAGGCCTGCTTTCTGTGGAAATAAACAAAGATCACCCAAGTGAGAACAAACAAAGGGTATTTTTCAGAGCTTGCTATAGCAAAGGGAGTCAGCCAACCCCATGTGTGTGTGGCAGAGATCAAAGGCAGGTGGGGGTGTGGGAAAGCTTTGTAATGAAAGCAAGGGAAAGCTTCACATAGCCCAGGATTGAGGACTAGTGACATAGGGGAGCAAGGAGCGAAAGGTGGGCTAACTGGAAACAGGTCATCTTTGGCTCTTTCTGGTTGGCTCTTAGAAGCAGGGGAAAAAAAATGAAGAAAGTCCTGACTATTCTGAGCTGGTTGCTACAGAGGCTGAAGGTCGGAATTTTATTGCCATATTTGGTCTGGTCATTGAAAATTTGTTATTATCTTTAATTCTCTTGGCATACTTTCTTGCCAGGTCTAATTCTCATTGCTCTTGGTAGCCCCTCTGGCGGTTTGGGAATGTAGATGATTCTAGTTTTATTGAAACTGGGTGTTCCAGATCATTTTCTCAACTTTTATTGTTTTGAAAGAGGAGAAGATGGCAGAAGGGTCTTTATATCCCATCTGAAATCCACAATATTGTCATTCCTTCTGTGACAGCAGATGGTTCTGATCTGGCCACACCTTCTCATTTTTTTGCTCTTCCATTGGACCACCATATTGGTACTTTTGGTCTTCCCTAGATCTTGGTTCTGAATGATCTTTATTTTTTCTCTTTTTGCTCTGTAGATTATCTCATCTGACTCTATGGCTCTAGATATCTTTTATATGCTTTCAAATTTAAACTCCCATATAAAAACAATTACATATTAAAAATACTTGCTTGCAGGAGCTCAAACTCTTCCTCACATTAATCCATTATGTACTCTTCCCATATTCCCCAAGTAATAAAATGAAGATAATTTTTTATCTTACCCTTTCTATATAATACACCATTGAATCTTTATTATTTTTACCCCCATATTTGGACAGATCATTTTTTTTCTATCTTCCTGCTCCTTCCCTACTTCAAATCACTTTCTCCTTTGCCCAGACCTTTAGTCTCCCTACCCTGCTGCTGTCTGTCTCCAATCCATTCTTTGCTTAACAAGGAGAGTGATCCTCATTCAGTCTAAATCAAACCACTCTACTCCTCTGCTTAAAATACTTTAATAAACTTTCATTGCAATTAGGATGAAAACAGAATCATTCATCTGCTTAGCCTGTCCTTACTTGTTCTCAACCTCAGTTTGTGTCACTTAAAGATTTACTCACAAAACACCAGCACCAATCTATCAGTTGTTAAAAACACAAACTCTTTTCCTGTTTTTGTGTCTTCACAGATGCTGTTTTATCTCTCTGGCAAGGTCTGTTCTTAACTGAATGGACACCTTCTTAGGAGCCTTGTGATCTCAGCTTAAATGTTTCTTTCTCAAAGTTCTTTTCTAATTAACCAATCTAAAAACTTGCTACTTCTCTTCCCCCATTATTTTCCATCTCAGACTACAGTTTCTTTGGGCCACTCATTGTTTTGTGATTATTTTATTTCCCTGTCTTCTAAATTTAGAAGACCGCTCTTATACCAATCCATAAGCTCCAGGAAGGAAGGCAATCATATCCATGTTATTCATAGCAGTGTTTCCAATGCCTAGCCCAATGCCTACCACCTACAACTAATAAATGAATAAAACAAGACAAGAAGGACGGAAGGTAAGAAGGCAGACTCCCAGGCATGAGCGTAACTGAAGTTGTTTTTGATGTGAGATATTGGGAGTCTGGGCTACTCTCAGAATGGATGGAGTGTTCAGTTGAAGACCAAATACAATGATGTACGACTTCAGCAGCAGGAGAAACTATAAAAACAACTCCAGGGATGGCTGGGTACTAGCACCGAGACAGCTCTGATCACCTCATAATTTGGCCAGTAGAGGGTTTGATATTTTTAGATTGAAATGTAGACAAAACAGGCCTAGAGAACCAGCAGTTAGCGTAATGGCTATGTCGCTGGACTCCCACGTAGTCGACCGCGGTTCGTGTCCTGGACCCGGTGGCTTAAAACTCACGCCAGGCACGTGTGCATGTGTGCCCAGGATCCCGAGAGGAGAATGGAGGAGAAGGGATTGTGACGTGACCATCCCCCCTGGGGGGTGATTTCTTGCTTTCTGTCTCTCTGTCTCTCTCTGTCTGTCTGGCGAGTGCACGCGCCCTATAGCGAAAATCTCTCCAAAAAAAAAAAAAAAAGACAAAACAGGCCTATAACAATTATTATGACACTTCTAGTAATGGAACTAGGAACGGGTCTAAAATAGTTCATACTAAAATTCAGCATTGTGTCTGTGGCATTACCCTGACCTAAATGAGGACTCTGAAGTGAAATGTTGTTTTACAGCTACCAAGTATGAGACTGGAAGACCTTTCTTTTTATTTTTCTTCCATACGGCTTGTACACTTGCCTGAGAGAGAGAGAGACAGAAGCAGTGAGAGGGAAAGTGAAAATTTCACCCCCCGGGGGAGATGGCCACACCATGATCCCTTCCCTTCTTTTCCATTCTCCCCTCAAGATTTTGGACACACACACACACACACACACACACACACACACACACACATGCCCCATGTGATCTTCAAGCCACTGGGTCCGGAACTTGAGCTGTGATCAGCCATGTGGGAATCCAGTACTTTAACCACCGTGCCATCTGCTGACTACAAGAATTTTATCTTTTCTATGGCTGAATAATATTCTATTGTATGGGTATCACATTTTTTAATCTATTCATCCACTGGTGGACACTTACTCTGATTCCATATTTTGGATATTGTGAATGGAAGAAATCATGGTATCAACAGCATACTGATTTACTTTCCTTAGGATATATATCAAGTAGTAAAATTGCTGGATCATAGACAGTTCTGTTTTTAATTTTGGAAGAACCAACATACTGTTTTCCATAATGAATGTACTAATTCATATCCCCACACCCTTCTCTATATCCTCATCAACACTTGTTATTCTTTGATTTTCTAATAATAGCCATTCTAACTTGGGTGAGATGATACTTCATTGTGGTTTTGGTATACATTTTTCTAATGAATAGAGATGTTGAGCTGCCCTCGTCAAGAACTATTCAGATTGCCTACTTTTTAAAAAAATAATTTTTAAAGTTACATTTAATCATTGCACATCTTTACAGCATACAAGATGACTTTTCCCAGTGTGAATACAATGCATGTTAATAAAGTCATACATATTATCATGTACATTATCAACAGATAACTTTCCATTTTTTCTGTTGAAATTTTTCTCCTATCCCCTTCTGTCCCCCTTTATTCACCCCCCTCCTACACTGTTTCTAGTATCTTCAGTTGTCCTCCCTTCTATTATACCTTCCAATCTTTTTGTTTCTGCCAGAATACAGATAGTCTGTATATACTAAGTGGGGAATGCAATGCCTGTCTTCTATAGTCTGGCTTGCTTTGCTTAGTGTTAAATCTTCCATAGTCATCCACTTTGTATCAAATACCAGGCTCTTATTGTAATTTATGGCTGAGTAGTATTCTATAATGTGTATGTGCCATATTTTTCAATCCATTCCTCTGTTCTTGGACATTTGGGCTGATTCCATGTCTTGTTTTATTGGTCTATGAGCTGTTTTGTGCCAGTACCATGCAATTTTTGTTACTATGCAGCTCTGAGATAGGTGTACTAGGAGTTTGATCAGAGCAAGAATGGGCTGAGGGATGCATGGTTTGAGAGAATCAAACTTATTCTATCTACTGGATACAGGGAAGGGATTAGGGGAAAGGAAGAAGGGTGAAGGAAGAGAAGGAGGGAGAATCTAGCTTATTCCTTGTAAACAAGACTCATTTCCCAAGGTCCTTGCTGTTAGATATTAATATTGGAGAAATTACTCCAATTACTTCTTTTCCAAAGATACTCTTCTGGGACTGATTCCCCGAGGCCTTTCCAAAACTGATAAATATGCCTGATGCGGTCCTGTCTCAGCCCCTTCCTTTCTGAACTGAGGTTCAGACATCAGCTCTCAGCTCCCCCAGTTTTGTTCGGGCATCCACAACCTTATATTTGTTTCCTCTTTTATGGAGACTAAAGATCCAGATACAAGTTCTCCTGCTTTTTATCTTTAATCTGTTCCTTCCAGCACTACTGAGGGTCTTTAGAATCCTGACTGTGATTTTTTTTTTTTGATGCACGAGAAAAGTAAAGGCAGCAGAACCGAGGAACTCTGAGAGCAATAGGTAAGGACTGGGCATCTCAGGTTCCCTGTGTGTTTCTTACTTGTTCTTTTCTTCTCTTCTCCATCTACTCTCTCATGAAAATACTCACATGCTTTAAAAAGTCTTCATATAATGTAAGTTCTTACCGTTCAAAAGTAACGTAAGAATACCTCCAATTATTGAGCACTCCATAGCATTCAGAGTGCTGTTACATACCCTGTTGCATGTGATTCTCAAATCTGCAAAAAAAAAAAAAAATTGTGGATTAAATGAGAAGATTCAGAGAGATCATGTACCTTATTCAAGGTTGCACAGCTAGGAATCAAGAGAGGTGTCAAAGCCCAGTTTTCCAACACCAAGTTTGGAACTCTTTTTTCATATCACCCTCACAGTGCTTTCCCTCACACTGCAGAAGGGTTTGTATCTCTAAGGCCATCTGATCACAGAAACGCTCATTAGGCACCAACCCTTACAGATTCAGAGTGGTGCTTTCCAAATGCAGGATCAGAATCAACAAGTATAGGATCAGAATCACCCAGTGTTTGCTATAAAGGATTTAGTTCTCAGAACAGAACCAATATTTTAATGGAGGGGGCCATAAAATTGACTTCTTGTTTTAAAGGTGACCTGATGCACACTGAAGTGTGGGAGAATCTTGCCTTGAGGAGCAGAAAGCAGAAACATTGATTTCTCTGGGTGTGCTTTGGTGTTCCCTCATCACCTGTCGCTGAGGCACCTGAGAGGCATTTGAACCCCAGGCACTAGGCTATTTAGGCTGTGGACTTAGCAGGCAGAAAAGGTTGATCAAATCTTGCTCCTTCATTTACTTAGTTGAGTGACTTTTAGACTTAGCTTCTTTCTGTTTCTGTCTCTCTCACTCATAAGAGAAATAAATGAATAAACTTAATTTTAAAAAATGCTCTCTAGAGATCTGGACCTGTTTGTTTGCACAACTTTACATCTCTCTGCTTTCCTCCTCATTCCAGTCATATTGGCCTATGTTTAGTTCCTTAAACACAGCAAGCACTTCCTTCCTCAGGGACCTTGTACACACAGTTCTGTCTGTAACGCTTTCACTTGCTCAGTATTTTTCTGTTCCTTCATGTCAAAAAGGGACATCAAATGCAAAAGGTGCTTATCCATCTCTACATGGTGAAGTTAAATCTAGTCTACATATTTTCTAGTCTACATTTTAAATTTACTTTTTCTATTGCCAGAGGACTAATACAGTTGTGAAAGAGAGAGAGAGAGATGAAAGAAAGCACTCCTCAGTGAGGTGTACAATTAGGAAAATGGAGGACAATTGGATAAAACATATCAAAGGTCTTGAAAGAGTCACTCATTTTCCATGAGATGTATGTCCTGCTGAGGTTTGCATGTTCTAATACCCAAGTCAATCATGTAGTGCTGGCTGCCTTGGGCAACTTCATCTTCTAAGGCTCTTGATCATGTCCTATGTCTGCATTGTCAGAGCCATCCTCTGAATACTTCAGTCACTGGGAAGCTCAAAGCCTTCTCCATCTGTAATTCCTATTTGTCTGTAGTCTCCCTTTTCTATGGGACAGACAGAAAGAGGTATATATAGAGAGAAATAAAGCACCCCTCAGTAGGGTGTGGTCATGCTGCAATAGCTTCTCCTCCACTTCTTTATCTTGTCAGGATTTTGAACACACACACATACATTCCCAGAGTGTTTTTCAAGCCACCAGGGCTGGAATTTGAACCACAGTCCACAATGTGAAATCCAGCTTCCTTAACCACTAATCTATGGGGCTGGTCCTCTGGTTTATATTGAAAAAATTTTTTTCATTTCATGTTTCCAAAAGGAAAAAGTTCTTGATAATCTAGCTTAATCTTTAATACATTTTCATTAAAGGGACACAGAAATGGAAGGTTGTCCATTGATGATAACATGTATGATTACAATATCTTTAAATGGACTGGTGTGCAGTGTACTTACGCTGGGAAAATTCATTTTACAAGACGTGGTGATGTACAATGATTGAATGTATAAAATAAATGTTAAAAATCTTTAATACATTTTTAATGTTTGGTAAGCTATGACATACTGATCTAATATTTTATTCTAAATAATTAAGGTTTGTCTCTGTGTCATTTATCAAATAACAGAGAAACTTTACTTTCCAGTTCAAAGACTATTGTAGTAATCTGCTAAATTCCACCTGTACTTGTCTCGGTTTCTGATTCCCATCGAGTTCTAGTGATCTGCTCATTCTAGTACCAGTACCACATATTGTAGAGTTCTGATATTTGGCAAAGCAAGTGTTATTCTCTTTTTCAAACTTATTTTTATGTTTATTTTAGAATAATTTTTGATCCCTCAAAGTTCTGCTATGATTTTTTTATTTCAAAGAAGTTAAGTTTTAAATTAATTCAAGTGAGTATACACCTTTGCAATATTTTATTTTCTACCTAGAATCTTGGTAAATCTATTCATTTATTAAATTGTTATCTTGAATCTTTTTGAGTATTTGAAGGTACTGCCAATTCTTGTTATCACTGTAATACTTAGATTAGTTTGTTGATAATATGGATAGGATTGCTTGGCACTGTATTTTAATCTGACTATTGTTTACACACACGCACACACATATGCACACGCAAAGGAACTTCAAAAACTTGGCAGAAAGCAGAATTAAAGTATGAATTTATTTGTTGACAGCATTTTTTAAATCCATAGATATTTTTTCATAATATACATTTTCTGCAAACTTTTTTTGAAGACCCCATATACTATAGTTTGGAGATTTTTTTTTTCCCCCAAAGTTTTGTGTTTTGGAATTTGGTCCCTAATATAATTGCATTGGGAGATGGTGAGACATTTAAGAGGAGACTCACTTTGAAGTGGGTGAGCACCTTGCCAGATATGATTGATGTGTGAGACAGTGTTCTGAGAAAGGAAGACTGTCTTCAGTGTGGGCAGGCACTATCTGATTGGCGGGGAATATAAGAGCAACAAACAGAGGAACTGGAAAAGTCTATTTCCTTCTCTCCCTCTCTCTCTGCACTACCCGCCTTCCTCTCTTTGCTTCTGTCATCCATGTTGTAATACCAGGCCCATTATCTTGGACTTGCCAGCCTAAGTCATGAGCCAAACAAACCTCTGTTCTTTATAAACCACCCAGTAGCAACACAGTAATGGAGATTTTATATATATACATACACACACACACAGACATAGAGAGAGAGATTAGTGTGAGATAGTTTTTGTTTTTAGAGAGATTTTTTGCTATAAAGGCACGTGTGCTTGCCAGACAGAGATAGAAAGTGAGAAATAACCCCCCAGGAAGTATGGCCACGCCACAATCCCTTTTCCTTCATTCTCCTCTCAAGATTTTGTGCATGTGTGCATACCTGCTCAGCATGAGTTTTAAGTCACTGGATCTGGGACTCAAACCACAGTTAATTATGTGGGAGTCCAGTGATGTAACCATTATGCCATCTACCAGTCTCTAGTGTCAGATAGTTTTTTTTTTTTTAAGGTTTATTTATTTATTTAATTTCATTTGATATTTATTTTGTTTTGTTGAGTTTTATTTTTTAATTTGACCAGACAGAGACAGAGAAAGAGAGAAAACAGGAAACTTAGAAAGCAAACTGCCATGTCCAAGACTTGAACCGTGGTCAGCCATATGGGAGTCCAGCGCCCCTAACCATCACACCACCTGCTGGCCCCAAAGCAAAGTAACACCCAATGTGGGGCATGAACTGTCAGATAGTTTTAATGCAAAGAAAATTGATTGATATTGCTTATCATCTTGTCCTTATTCAATTAAGGGCACTTGGTAACATTTGTTGGTGCCAATGTTGCAGAAAGTTGGGGAAATGTATGGAGGCAACCAGAGCGGAGACTCAGAGTTCTTACTCCTGGGGATCTCAGAGAATCCTGAACAGCAACAGATCCTGTTTTGGATGTTCCTGTCCATGTACCTGGTTACAGTAGTTGGAAATGTGTTCATCATCCTGGCCATTGGCTCTGACTTCCATTTACACACTCCCATGTACTTCTTCCTGGCCAACCTTTCCTTCACTGACCTCTTTTTTGTCACCAACACAATCCCCAAGATGCTGGTGAATCTTCAGTCCCAAAACAAAGCCATCTCCTATGGAGGGTGTCTGACACAGCTCTACTTCCTGGTCTCCTTGGTGGCCCTGGACAACCTCATCCTGGCAGTGATGGCATATGACCGCTATGTGGCTATCTGCCGTCCCCTCCACTACACCACAGCCATGAGTCCTAGGCTGTGTATCCTTCTCCTCACCCTATGTTGGGCACTCGCTGTTCTTTATGGCCTTATCCACACCCTTCTCATGACCAGAGTGACTTTCTGTGGGTCTCGCAAGATCCACTACATCTTCTGTGAGATGTATGTCCTTCTGAGGTTGGCATGTTCCAACACTGAAGTCAACCATGTAGTGCTGGTTGCCACAGGCTGTTTCATTTTCTTTACCCCTTTAGGGCTCATGATCATGTCCTATGTCCGCATTGTCAGAACTATACTTCAGATACCCTCAGTCACTGGGAAATACAAAGCCTTCTCCACCTGTGGTTCCCACTTGGCTGTAGTTTCCCTCTTTTATGGGACACTTGGCATGGTGTATCTGCAGCCTCTCCACACCTACTCCATGAAGGACTCAATAGCCACAGTGATGTATGCTGTGGTGACCCCCATGATGAACCCTTTCATCTACAGCCTGAGGAATAAGGACATGCATGGGGCTCTGAGAAGACTCCTACAGAAACCTTTTCAGAGGTTAACATGAGGATAATGTCAGGTGTTGAAGTAGAGACAGCAAGTTTTCCTACCATGCAGAAGGCCTATGAGGGATACAGGAATTATTAGAACATACCTCCATCTTGGAATGCATCTATTGATTTGTGGTGAAGAAAAGACACTAGTAATTCAGTGTCCCCCAGACCTCACCAGCTTTGTCAATAAATAACACCACACAAACACACGTAAACTGAAAACTACATACCTCAAGGGTAGCTGTGAAGATTAAATGAGATAATGTTCAGTTCCCATGGCACAATGTCTAGCCCATTAATTGTGGGAGGCTGCGCACCAGCGAGTCTGCCGAGGTTTCTCAGAGAGCAAACAATTACCATGATTGGTTCCCTTCCAAAAACCTGACCTTCGAAACCTTGCTCTGATTGGCCACTAGAATCCCTCAGATTTGCATATCCGGCACCTCATGATTGGTCCAAAAGCAACCAATCATAACCCACTGTTAACAACCAATCACGGCCCACCGTTTACAACCAATCACAGCCCACCAGTGTGTATAT
>NW_006204759.1:3445473-3447581 GCF_000334495.1 Tupaia belangeri chinensis
GCTCACTCCTTCACTCAGGAATCCTGTTCGGCTGTCCCCCCCGGACAGTTAATAAGCATTGTTATTAAGGAGGGACAGGTGGGCAAAAACAGCAGAGCAGAAACAGTCTAATTTTTGTTTATTGATTTTTTTTAAGAGGTTTTGCTATAGGGCATGTTCGCTCACCAGACAGACAGAGACAGACAGAGAGATAGAAAGTGAGAAATCACCCCCCAGGGAACCAGCAGTTAGCATAATGGCTATGTCGCTGGATTCCCACATAGTCAATCGTGGTTCGCGTCCCACACCCGGTGACTTAAAACTCACGCCGGGCGCGTGTGCGTGCGTGCCCAAGATCCCGAGAGGAGAATGGAGGAGAAGGGATTGCGGCGTGACCATCCCCAAATTCTATTTCGCCAGTTCAGTCATGTGTTCAAATTTTCTTTTGTTGAATATGCAGTCTAATCTTTCCGTTTAAATCCTGGAGGGTAACATTCAACATTATTATTGATATTTCTTGTTCCTAGCATTAAATTTTCTTAGTTGCCTTTTGTTCTCTTATTTCTGTGTGTGTCTTTAGTTTTCCTGGTAGAGCACTCTTTCAGAACTTCTTGAAGAGTGGGTGTGCTATTGGCAAATTCTTTCAGGTCTTGTTTATCTGAGAATGTTTTTATCCTTTCTTTCCATATAAAAGATATAATCTTGCTGAGTATAGTATTCTTGATTGAAACTGTTTTTTACTTAATACTTTGAATATATTTTCCCATTCTTTCCTTGCTTGCATTGTTTCTGATGAGAGGTCTGAAATTAACCTGATTGGATAACCTTTAAAAGTAACCTGACATTTCTCTCTTGCCAACTTTAGTATTTTGCCTTGGTCTGTAGATTTGGCCAGTCTGGCTATGATGTGCCTTGGAGAAGATCTTCTTGGGTTGATTCTATTAGAGGTCCTTTGTATTTCTTGGGTCTAGATATTTGAAAGACGCTCTACATTTGGAAAGTTTTCACCCAAGATTTCATGGAATAGATTATCAATGCCCTTACTATTTTTCTCACCTTCTGGGATACCAATTATCCAGATGTTTGGAGCTTAATGCTGTCTAGTATTTCTCATATAGTATTCTCATTTTGGAGGGTTATTTTCTCAGGTTTTTTTTTTTTTTGGTGGTGTTTTTTTTCTAGATCAGAGGTTTTGCCTTCAACATCTGAGATTTGATTTTCTGCATGGACTAAACTGCTTTTAATACTTTCAAGGGAGGTTTTGATTTCCTGAATGGCAGCCTTCATCTCTAATAGCACCATTTGATTCTTTTTTATGGTGTGTATTTCCTCTTTCAGATCATGGAAGAACTTCAACACCTCCTGGAACTCGTCTCTTTTCTCCTGCATCTTCTGGAGTTCATTGTCTCTCAACTCTTGTATCTTGTTTAGTTTTGTCACTATGAATATTCTGAATTTTCTATCAGACATTCCCATGAGTTCTACTGTACTGTCTGTGGACGATGAGGGATTGTTCTTTTCCCTTAGGGGAGAGATATTTTCTTGGTTTCTTATGTTTCTTGTGCCTCTGTGGTTGTTTCTGGTCATTCTGTGACAAAATCTATCCTTGTCTGAATATTTCAGGAGTCTAGGAGATGGAGTTTAAAGCATAGCTTCCATGAACACTCCAGGACATGCCTTAGCTTTAAAATACAAATAAATTCAAATTGTTTTGAAACTTTCTTCTTTACTTAACAACAATAACAACTTTCTATGTTAGTAACTGTTTTGTTACAATAGATAGGATCTCCAAAATATTATGGAAAATGCATATTACAAAAAACTATGCATGGATTTCATTTTTTCCACCAAATAAACTTATATTTCAGTTGTATTTGTCCACAAACTTTATGAAGTCCCCCTCATATTACTTAATGAATGCATAGTATTTCACTGTTTAATATGTATACCATAATTTGTTTAATTTATGTCCTATTATTCAATATTTAGCTACTTTCAGTTTTTCCCATTGTTTGGTAATAAATGTCTCTGTATGTATATCTTTGTTCACCTATCAATCATTTCCTTAGGGGGAATTTCTGGGCCAAAAGCTTTGTTTGTTTGGTTTTAGAGATTTTTACTGTAGGGAA
>NW_006204759.1:3447612-3451475 GCF_000334495.1 Tupaia belangeri chinensis
ATATGTTCTTCTTAGAGACAGAGAGACAGAAAACGAGAACCCTGGGAAGGATGGCCATGCTGCAATCCCTTCTCAATTCTCCTCTCAGTATTTTGGGCATGCACACATATGTGCCTGGTGTGAGTTTTAAGCTGCAAGGTCCGGGACTTGAACCGCATTCAACCACCTGGGAGTTCAGTGATATAACTATTTCTCCATCTGCCAGTCCTGACTGGCCAAACGTTTTTACTTTGGGGGTCTTTGATATGTCTTCTTAATTTCCTTACAGTTTATACCAGTCTACACTTTAACCAATTGGGGGCACAGTGCTTTTTAAAGTTTATTTTGTATTTATAGCAATTGTTTTGTGATATGTGAGAACGAGAGGAAGCTCTACCATGAACAAAATGCAGAATATTTTTCTAAAATTTCCTGGTGCTTCTTTGTTATCTATTCCCTCAAATCCACCACTGAGCCTAGGCAGCCACATATCTGCTACTTTTACCACAGGCAAGATTGCATTTTCTAGAATTTAAGACAAATGAGATATCTGACTTCCATCAGCATAATGTTTAAAACTATTAAATTGAACTAAATTGGCCCCAACAATTCTCTCTACTTGAGTGGCCAAATTGGCTGAAAGTACTTTCCATACATATTGAACTGCAACCTAGCTTGAGGTGCCAGAAAACTGTAACCCAACATAAGACTATGTCTTGGTAGCCAAGCAACTGAACCTCATCCAATCACAGAAGCCAACACCTCATCCTATCAGAGGCTGAAAGCTGCTGAATCATGACCATATGAGGCAAATGCCAGCTGCAGGCAATTAAGTTGCTTTTGTATGTCACTTTCTTGATTTCTTTGTCACTTCCTTTTCTCTGGCTCTGGCTATAGATACAAGCTGCATGTACATGGGGTGGAGCATCCTAAGCCAACTTCTCTCTGAAATGCTGCCCAATTCTAGAACCTATCTCTTGCTCGCTTAAGTTCTGCTAAACTTAGTCTCATTTTTAACTTTTTTCCTATTGACAAAATGTATCCCTGTGGTTGTGAATGTCAGTAGTTCTTTATTTTCTTTTGCTGATTGGTATTGTGTCCATTCACCTACTTGTAGGCATTTGGATTGTGGGATAGGCAGGCTCTAAAATAACTCCCAAAGATTCCAGCCTTCTAGTATTCATAATTACATATAAGCCCCTTTCTGTGTTTTGAATTTAGGAGCTTGCTTCCTACAAATGGAATACAGTAAAAGTGATGGAACATCAGTTTTGAGATTACATTATAACAGACTCTGATTTCCATCTCCTGCCCTCTCTTCCTTCTTGCTTGCTTGCAGCCATGTTGTGAGAGGCCCTAGCAGCAAGTAACTGAAGGTGATAGGCAGTGGGACACTGAGGCCCTCACTCAAGCAACAAGGAAGGAATTAGATTCTAGAAGTGATTGCATGAATGAGAATAGAAGGTTATCATTCCAACTGATACCTTGGTTGCAGATCCAGAATTTTTTATGAAAATTTTGTGTTCTAATTAGGATGTTCTGTAACTTTAAAATACACACAAACTTTTGATGACAGTATAAAAAAGAAGGATGTGAAGTGTTTCACTTTTAATTTCTTAGTAATGGTTACATGTTGAAATGGTAATATTTTACATGTTGACTTCAATTTGAATTTAATATCATCTAAATTAGTTTCATTTGGAGTCAGCCGGCGACATAGTGGTTAAGGCACTGGACTCCCACATAGCTGACTGCAGTTCAAGTCTCAGACCTGGCGACTTGAAAAACACTGGGTATGTGTGTGCATCCATGCCCAAAATCCTGAGAGGAGAATGAATGAGAAAGGATTGCAGCATGGCCACCCCCCCCATCCGCCCCTACACACCAAATGGTGATTTCTCACAGTCCTTCTCTTGGTCTCTCTCTCTGGAGAGTGTGTGTACCCTGAAGGAGGGGGGAACAAGCTAAAAAAAAAAAAGACTTTCTACTAATCATTAAGAAAAATAAACTAACCCCAAATTGGGCAATAAAAAGAAATAGACAATTTTCAAAGAATAACAAACAAGTATATAAAACATATCCAACCATACCAATATACAAATAAATTCAAATGTAAAAGTAATGCAATCTTACATCTAACTTTCAACAATAAAAAGATACTTTTATAACCCCAGTAAAGTCAAAGATGTGAGGTAACAAGCATTTTCATATAATGCTAATCAAGATGTAAAATGGTACACAATTTTTGGCAAATAGAAAGGTAGAATACTTGCCAGATTTTAACTCTACATTGTATTTCTGTAATGCGTGCATACACACACTCACACACACACACACACACATTTTCATAAATTTAAGCAGTGGAATTAATTTCAAATGTATGGAAAGATACACAAACATTTTCAGTATTATTTGGCTGTTGCTAAAATAGGAAATAAATTACATAAATAAATTACATTAAATAGATTATAATTTATACATAAAATTGAATATTTTGTAGTATTTAAATAGATAAGTTAGATTTGTCAGTTGACATGTAAAGAATTTTACTATGAAGTGTGAAGAGGAAAAAATAAATTACCAAATAGTATGATGTTTTTAATGTGTGTATGTGTGAGTATGTGTGTATGGATGTATGTTCATTATCCAGAATGCTAATCACCAAACTTAACAGAAATTACTTTTGAAGAATGGAATTATTGGGGATATGGTGTAGAAAGTTTGTGTTGATGGGCCAGGTGGTGGCATAGTGATTAAGGCAGCTGGATCCTACATGGCCAACTATACAGTTTGAGTATTGAACCTGGTGGTTTGAAAAATATGCTGGGCATGTGTGCATGTGTGCCTTGAATCTCAAAATGAGGGAGAAATGGAGAAGGGATTGCACTGTGACCATTCTCCACGGGAAGGTGCTTTCTCATTCTCATTCTCTCCCTCTTTCGCCCTCTTTCTTTCTCTAGAGAGTGCATTTGCCCTCGAACAAATTAAAAGAAAAAATGTTGGTGGATGACAGTCTGCACTGTTTGAACTTTTACAACATGATGTATTATAGGTATAATAAAGTGTTTAAGTAATAGTTCCAGTTTTTTTTGGGGGGGGGAGTAGACAAATTCCAAAGGAAAGGGAATCTCCCAAACTGTTTAAAAAGCAAAGCAAACCAAAACCCATGATTCTGGAGAGTGAACAGATGAGAATCGTTCTCTGTGATGCAGCACCCAGGTGCTTCCTTTCACTGCAGTGATGGTGCCAGAACAGAATAACCCCTTGAGGGTTGAGAAAACCAGTCGGATGAGAGAAATGTCAGAGGTAAATGCCTTTGGAGGTAAACAAACCCTGTTTTTCTTCATTGTTAATGCTAATAGATAGTAGTGACGGTGAAAGGTGTGGGAACTCTCTCAGGGTAAACAGAGTGAGGCCGTCTTTCTACTCATTCTGACTTGTAGAACCAGAGAACTTCAGAGGTGGAGAAACATGGATTACTTGTACCTTGTGCCAGGTACAGGCCCAGAGAGGATAAAGAATCTACGCAAAGTCAATGGGACCAGCAGTTAGCGTAATGGCTATGTTGCTGGACTCCCATGTAGTCGACCGCGGTTCGCGTCTTGGACCCAGTGACTTAAAACTCACACCGGGCGCATGTGCGTGCGTGTCCAAGATCCTGAGAGGAGAATGAAGGAGAAGGGATTGTGGTGTGGCCATCCCCCCAGGGGATGATTTCTCACTTTCTGTCTCTGTCTCTCTCTGTCTGTCTGGTGAGTGCATGCGCCCTATAGCAAAAACCTCTCCAAAAAAAAAAAAAAAAAAAAAAAAAACATCCCAAAGAGGCCCCAACACCACAATCTAGCCCCAACCCCATCTACCCCCGATTATGAGCGTATATGTGC
>NW_006204759.1:3451757-3460729 GCF_000334495.1 Tupaia belangeri chinensis
AGAGCGGTCTTTCCCAACATTTTCTTGGCTGATGAAGGAATTTCACTCTTTATATTCCTGAAATTTGGTGACTTAGCATCGGGAAAGAACCATCTTTTCCCTGTCTTTTGACAGTTAGCAGGGTGGACCCAAAAGGTAGGTCTTTTGACACTGTTAGTAGGCATGACCCAAAAGGCAAGGAGTGTTAGTCACAGATCTGATGACTGTTTGAAAGTAAGTCTGGATAAAAGATTGAGCACTCTTTTTCTCCTGTCTTTTCCCATCTGAGAAGCTTTCTTACTAACATTCCAGAAGCACCTGTCTAGAGAATTAGAAAATGAATCCCTGGTGCACTTTTTAGCACCTTTAGCAAAACTTAAAATATTATTTTCTTACTAGAAAAAAATAGACTACAGTGGTAGTGTCAGGACTGGTAGAACTGGTTATTGCTGGACAACAGAATGGGAACCCCACATCCCTCATCCCTGACTCAGTAACTATATTCCTCCACTTTCTTTCTCTGATCTTTAATAGTCTCAATCTCCACTATTATTTCTCATCTCCCATTCTAAATCTGTATCCCATTTGGTCCTCTCCAACACCTCCATCTTTTCTTCCCAACTCCCTTTGCTTTAATTCTATCCCATTTCTGTCTGCTTCTCATATTTTATCTAATTTTTTCAAACTCTGTACCTCTAGTCTTATTTTGCTTCCCACTTGTTTTGCATCTCATAAAGAAGCCAAGTCACAGGTGCAGTTCGAAGAAAATTTTTAGGGAAAATGAATCAGGACATACTGGTAACACAAGAGAGTTACAGGCAATGGGTGATTAATCCTAAAAGGGAGGCTGTAATAAAGAAACAACTAAATAATAACTGGACTAACTGTTGATAAAGAGCAAGCAAGATGAAATAATGCTTGAGGTCAGTCACACTTCCTTACTGTGTGAAATTCAGGGTGCGGCATCACCACAGGACTTGCATCCATAGTTATAGGTGTCTTAGCCAGGAGGTTTGGGGACTAAAAGTAAGAATTTAGAGAGGAATTTCATGTTGAGTAATCTGGGATTTTTTAAAAATACTTAAATAATATTCAGATTATAAATCCTTATCTCGAGTCATTCTCCCTGGAATATGAACCTGTAAGCACTCACAGATTTCTGGGTTTCACCTCTAACCAGAAAAGGAAGGACACAATGATTGAGCTTGTCATTTGTCAAGTGGGCTGGCTTGGCAAAAACCCATTGCCTATAATTGGGTAGGGCTTCCTTCAGAAATAATAAATTATTACCACCTACGAAAAGTCCATGCTCAGGGAGATAGAAGTAGCTCTGGATTATTTGACTTAGTTCATGATTCTAGAGATTTTTTTTTTCCTTTGGTCCAAAAAAGGCAGAGAGAAGAAGGAACGCTTGAGACATTCTCAAGTCAGTAAACGCCTTCCCATGAGTACTCTCCAGAGAGCACTCTGCACATCAGGATTCCTGAGGCTATAGATGATTGGATTCAGCATAGGGTTGATGACAGTGTTAAAAATTCCAACAGCTTTATCTTTATCTGAGAGCTTGGTAGAACCTAGTCGCATGTAGTTAAAGATACCTGAACCATAGAATATAACAACCACAGTGAGGTGGGAGGTACATGTGGAAAAGGCTTTCTTCCTGCCCTCAGCAGAACGGATTCGTAGAACCGCAGCTGCCACGTGGGCATAGGAGATGACAATAAGAGCCATTGGACTACCTGCCATTATGAAACCCACAGCAAAGAGCAGAAGCTCATTAAGTTGGGTACTGGAACAGGAGAGCTTGAAGAGCTGTGGGAGGTCACAGTAGAAGTGATTGATCACGTTGGGGCCACAGAAGTTGAGTGTGGATATGGCTACAGTATGGGTCAGTGCATTGGCGAAGGCACAAACCCAGGACACAGCCACCAATATTTTCTGCACTGTCTGACTCATGCGGGTGCTGTAAGTGAGGGGCCTGCAGATGGCCAGGAATCGGTCATAAGCCATGGCTGTCAGCAAGAAGCAGTCCACACCAACCAGCAGATGGAAGAAGAAAAGCTGAGTAAGGCAGGCTTTATAGGGGACTGTTCGCTTGTGGGACAAGAGACGACTCAACATTGAGGGAATAGTGACACTGATGCACCCAACATCCATCACTGATAGATTCCCTAGGAAGAAGTACATGGGAGTGTGGAGTTTGGACTCCACCAAGATGGCTGCCAGGATGCTGAGGTTCCCCCCAACTGTGACCAGGTAGGCCAAGAGGAAGAGGACAAAGACAACTGGTTGCAACTCTGGTGTTTCCACCAATCCCAGAAGGACGAACTCAGTAATGGTTGTTCCATTGAACCCAAAGTTTGGCTGCATGAGTTCCTGCAAGGAAGAATCCAAAGAGGAAAGATATAAGTCTTTCCAGTTAATTTAAGAAATAAACTTCCTACATGTCCTGCTCTCTGCTAAATTCCCTCTGTTCAAGGAAGGACTTCTCTGTTTCCTAGGCCACACTACATTTACTAACTCTCTCATTCTCTACCTTAATACCTTTATTTTATTTCCAATAATAGGCAGTATTACCACTCTGAACCTTCCTCTCTCTAGTAGCTGAAAGAACCTATTTGTAGATATTATGAAGAACAAAAGCTTTGGGAAAAATACATAAGAGAAAGGTATATTTCTGGCTTGAACATGACAGAGTAAATCTAGAAGTTTCTCATAACTCATCTCTTCTCAAAACAAGTAGATATCCGAGACTCATTTTGCAAATGTTCTAGAATCATTAGCAAATTAATATCACGAAATAGAAAAATTAAGTTTATATATTGGGAAAAAACAACAAAGGCTATTGGATTGTCTATGAGAAAAGAACTATTAAAACAATAGTAATAAGATAAAAAAAATTCTAATTTCCTTATATATCATCAGTGTATATTAATGGGAAGCATAAAGTATACATTCAAAAACATATTTTTATAAAAGTAAAATTCTTATGATATAATTTTACATGATTAAAGTAGGATGCAGGGTTACACAACATAATTTTGTATTAACCAACACTTATTCACTCATGCACAGAAACAAGACTAGACCAGAAACAAACTTGTTTCAGTGATCTGAGTACTAATACAGGTGATTTTTATTATCTTCCTTCTGTTCTCTGCCTTCCAAAATGTCTATAAATTACTGTAATACTAATTATTTTTTGTAATATTTCATATCATCTAGGGCTGATCATGACACCTACTAGACCCCAAATCACAATTAAACTAACTGAACAAAAGAGAAATCAGAAGTTCCTTCCACTATGATTTCCACTATTTTGGCTAATCCATTATCTTTTATTTAAATTTTCCTGTGGAATTCCCTGATCATACAGCTAACAGTTACATTTCCCCTGAACTAGAAATGGCATACTGTTCTAAGTGCTTCTCATGTATTATCTTATTTATTTCTCCCAACCTGCCTAGGGGATGAGCATTATTTTTAATCCCATTTAACAGAAAGAAGAACATGAGTCACACAGAGCAAAAGACAAAGGTAAGGTTTTAATCCAGATAGTTTGAGTCCAGAACCTCTGCCCTTAACCATTACATGTACTACCATTCTAGCTAACTCAAGGCATTTAGAAGATCATAAAGCCATGCCCTTCTAAAATTCTCTCTCAGTCTGTGACCTGGTTTTATGACTCCACGATCCACTCCCACAGTTTCGATAGCTGTACCTTATAGATCCCAGAGTCTCACTTTGTAGGCTGCAGTAGCTCGAACCCAAGCCAGCACCTTGAGTGGATCATGACCAGTGAGCAGCTGCGCCTGATTTCCCCTTTATTTTAACCCATGTCATCAGATTGCAAATGCTGTGATTTCCTATATCCCCACTTTGCTAATACTGTATTCTCTATATAGAGTGTCCTTTTAATGTCACACACAGTCTTCAAGACTCAGCTCAAATGCTACCTCCTCCAGAAATCCTCATCTCAATCTGTGCCCACTTTAAAGTATTTTTGTCTTCAACATTCCCAAGGCACTTTAATTGTATTCCAAACCCTATTTAAACTAGCACCTCAGGTTCAACTTAAGGACAAGGTTTATGTATGATTCATCTTTAGGAATTTTATACATAAACCCATTGTATTAATGTGCCATTTCATAAATAAGCAAATGACTACACGGGCTGACAAATTAGATTTCTGACAAAAAGATATCATCGTGATCAATAGTAATGAAGAAAGAGTTTCTGGATAAGTTGAAATTTGTGCCAGACTTTCAAAGATTGGTATGATTTAGAAGAGGTAAAGAGTAAAATGAAAGGCACAAGACTACTGGTGTAGGAATGACTCCTCTCTTTGTTTAGAGAGCATGAAGTTGTAGTCATCCACACACTAATATATAGCCTTTTAATAAATACTCCTTAGAAACAAGTAATTCATGCCCAGAATGATATGCTCTCCTAGTAACTGCTGTCTAGCCCTCAGTCAACAAGAGACAAAGCTTACACAGTCTTCTAAATTCTGAATTGCCTACTAGACTATCCATTCAGGATGTCTGTGGCTGACGGGATCACAAGAGTGACTATTGACAAGGAAGCCTTTCTAGATAACCATGCTGGGAAGTCCGTACGAGTCCCAGACTGCCTTTGGTATGCTGTGACCTCTCCCTGATCTGATGCTCCGTTCCAGCAGGTCCTATTTAGGCTGTCCTGTAAGGACTGGGTTCTGGACAGGGAACTTCAACATTGAATCTTCTTCCACCCACCTCTAAAGAAGAAAATTGTAGAACTGCCTGGAGAAAAAGCCTCAATCCCTGGATGATAGTCTCAGCTCTTCTCACTTGACATGACACATGTGCAAATCTCTAAGAGACTTGGCTTTTGAGACTTCGAATGCCACACCTGTAAAGCCAGGAGGTGTGACTCACTGAATAACAGTGCAAGTTCCATCCCTGTAATATGGGAACAAAGAGAGGGTCATGAAAGAACTCACCTTGTTATGGCACAGAGGTTAGTGACGTTTCTGGGAAAGAGATACTAAGGGAATAAGAAGCTGCCCCAAGTCAATCAGTTACCACTAAAGCAAGTAAGTGACTATAAATATGCAGATAAATTAAAGAGAGGCTGAGACCACCTCTATCATGGGGCTTTTCTAGCATAGTGCTAACCTCTTGGGACTTGAAATTAGTCCCAAGAAGAGGGAGGAGGTAAACAATCAAGCCCTAGTACATACTGCAGTGAAGCAGTGGGGCCTCTTGCCTCTGTGGTGATTTAAATTTTCTCGAATGTATTCATCTCCATTCCTAATATTAAACTACAGAGAAACTAGGGAAGATGGCATAATAATTCTGTTTAACAGATGGGGATGTAGAGAAGCTGTCTGCTTTCCCAAAGTTACTCATGGAATCAGAGTTAGAGTCAGGACTGAGCTGGGTTCTCAGATTGAAGGTTTTGTTCTCCTAGGCACTTAGCACCTGCTCAGGATAGGCAGATTCCTAAGCCTGAGGATGAGAGGGAAATCCAAGAAAGAAAGCAGAGATGGGCGAAGTCCTTTCCAACTTCAAGTGCTTAATGAATCCTCAAGAACGAAGTGCATTGCCACCCAGGGTCTTGTTAGCAAAGGCCATAGGTACTATGTCTTGGGAGCCCCACAGTGATCCTGAGAAAAGTGGTAGAATCTCTCTGTTGTGCTAGGAAAAGCTGTGTTGTATGGTGGTAGGGAGCTGTGAAGTTGCCCACTACTATGATTTTCTGGGCCAGACTCTTAGAAATTAAGTCTGGTAGTAGAGATGATGAAAGAGAGGAAATTGAAGAAGTTGTGTGTTGCAACCCTCAGGCTCTAAGCCCTCCTCAGAAAATTGATTATCCACCTAACCTTATGTAATCACATATTTTCTGTGGGAAGGCTGCTGGACTTGGTGGATGGATAGACTTGTTTTTCCATTTATTGACAACAACTGCCAAACCACCTTGAGCTTCAGTTTCCTCACTTGTGAAATGAGAGGAATGTCCCCTCTTAAGGTAGCATGGAGGATTAAGTGAAGTAATATAAATAAAGTTCCTAATAGTGGACAACCAATAATGCTGTTAACCTGATAATAACTGATAACGTTTTTCATGTACTTTTTACACAAGACATGAGCTTTATGTACTTTAAATCCCAATCAACTCTACACCAATTTTAAGAGGTGGGTATCTTTGTTATCCCTATTTTATAGATAATTAAATTGAGGTTCAAAGTGATTCAGCAATTTGCCTAAGGTCATAAAGGAATTTGAGGAGTATGTGAAAAGTACATATCTCAACTATGCCATGTAACTTAGCCTTCTGTTCTTTTCCCTAAACAATATATGGGTTGAACATCCTTAATCTGAAAAACTCAAATCTAAAATTTCCAAAATCTAGAATTTTTTTGCATGCAAACATGACACCAAAAGTGGAAAATTTCACACTTTATCTCATGTGACAGGGCAATAGTTAAAATGCAGTCACCCAACACATAGTTGATTCAAGGGGAAAAAAAGACCATTCTAGTCTCCTTTAGCTGTGATAAAGTAGGATCCTAGTCCCAGATTATCTCATTAGGTGTGTGAACATTCCAAAATCTGAAAAAAGAAAAGATCCAAAATTAAAAACACTTGTAGTACCAAGCACTTCTTTTTCCTTATAGTGCATTATTCTTTTTTTATTAATTATTTTTATTTACTGATTGATTTTACATTTTTTAATACATTCAGTCACATTATTTAGCTTACAAGGTGATCATTTAAACATGTGAACATTTCTCCCCGGTCCAGTTGATCAAAATATAACAGTACTACCTCCCTGTCTCAACAATGCTGTCTCCATATCCCTCCTCCAAATGTTTTTCCCCAGGTCCCACTCCTCCACACACACCACATCTGGCATTCACACCCATCTCTTGTGTTTGTACATCCTTTAGCCCATCAGTTTCAGTTATAGAGTGCGGACACTTGGTATATATTAAGTGGGGACATACAGTGTCTTTCCTTCATAGCCTGGCTTGCTTGGAATACTATTCAGTCAAGCACTTCTGATAGGTGTACTTAACCTGTATGGGGGGACTTTGAAAATTCATGGACTGGTCAATCCCAAAGTGGATCAGTTAAGCTTTGTATAGAAATCTGGATTCCATATGGCCTACCACAATGCCTGATACATGTGCATATGTTCCCAAATTCCTGACAGGATGGAGAAATGGAGGAAAAAGGATTACAGAATGACCATAGCTCATTGGGGAATGTGCCAGCCAGCCAACAAGTGCACACACCCTCTGGCAATTAAATTTTTCCCCAAATAGAGGTAGTAAAAAAGCAAAAAAACAAAGGCAAAGAGAACATCCTAAAATAAATCAGAAGAAAAACAAAACACTTCACCCCAAAGAAATGACAAGTAATAATAATGTTAGCTAAAAGACAATTGAATGACATTTTTAATATTGAAAGAAAATAATTGGCAATCTGAAACTGTATGCCTAACAAAAAATATCCTGCATGTGTATAGTGTATTCATGCTGGGAAAATAATTTTGTATGCTGTAAAGATATAAAATGATTAAATGTAAAAAAATTTTAAAATACAGGGAAAAATACCCTACACACACAAAAAAAAAAAAGAGAGAGAGAGAAAAGAAAAGAAAAGGGCAGGGCAGGAGAGGAGAGGAGAGGAGAGGGGAGGAAAGAAAAGAATTTTTACCATTACGTCTGTACTAAAAGGACAACTAAAGGGAGTTTTGAGGAAGAAAAAAAGTTATTACTGACAGGAAACAAAATGGAAAGAAGTAAAGAAGAACATCAAACAAAGAATGCAGGAAAGAAAAATGTGCATAGAAAATGGTAGAAAGCTTCCTTTCTCATGCTAGCCTCACTAAAGTTCCCTCTATTGAAGAGGGGCCTCTTTTATCTCAGGCTCTGTTGCTCTGTAACCTGCACTGGCTGAGAGGTCATTGGGGAGACTCAGAGACCCACTGGAAGCCAGGAAATGGGACCAGTCAATAGAATCAAGATCCTATGCATGGACCCCATCATGGAGTCTGTCTTTGCACTAATTACAAGGAAACTACTAGGACACTACTAGGCTTCCAGCACTAGGTGCTATTCATCACCTCTGTTCTGAAAAAGAAGCAGCAGGCCATTGTCAAGTCAAAAGGACTTCATGCTAAAAAGATAAACAAAGCCAACAATACATACATGCACACACACACATACACACACACACCTGTGTGCATGTATCCTGCTGGCCAGTAAGTGCTTCTGCCAGAAACAAGTAGATAGGGGAGCAGAAATCCTTCCCAGAGAAGTCTTCTGTTATTTCCTGGAGCCTTCATCTGACAGCCAGCTCTGTGATAATTTGATCTTTTCCTGGCTCAGTCCATGTGTGATCACCTTCGATGGGGACCCTGGCCTCTTCAACAAAGTCTCTCCATCAAGAAACATGTTTTATACATCTTTTTAACACCATGGTGGTGGGGGAAGGGGTGCAGGTTCCTTTGGGCACTGTTTTGGTGAGGGTTTATGGAGAATTGGATTTCTGAGGAAGTGAGATTGGGCTGGCCTGGAGCTCTCTGTGTGTGCTGTGCATTTGGATGACTAAAATGGATCATGTTTGAGGGAAATCAAAGGATTGAGATAGGATATACTGAAGGCCTGAAATCCCAAGTTCCATAAAAAAGGACACTAGCTGTGTCCTGCCACACTTCCCAGAGCAATCCTGATGTCTCTGGATTCTTGAAGCCATGTGGATTTCAGAGGGGAGGATTTTGATATGAGTCTCTCAGGAGTCCTGTGTGCACTAGATTGCTCATCCCCACTTAGGTAACAGTGTAGTACAGGGTGTTTCTGATGCCCCATTACTGGTTATCTCTGAAAGCTTCTGGCAATGGAAGCAAGTCTATATATATAGCTTGGAATTTAATGAACCAAGAGGCAGAGTTTGAGCCAACTGTGTCTCGAGCATTCAGAAGCCAGTCTTGGCTACCCACCACCC
>NW_006204759.1:3464990-3501413 GCF_000334495.1 Tupaia belangeri chinensis
CCCACTCCTCCACACACACCACATCTGGCATTCACACCCATCTCTTGTGTTTGTACATCCTTTAGCCCATCAGTTTCAGTTATAGAGTGCGGACACTTGGTATATATTAAGTGGGGACATACAGTGTCTTTCCTTCATAGCCTGGCTTGCTTGGAATACTATTCAGTCAAGCACTTCTGATAGGTGTACTTAACCTGTATGGGGGGACTTTGAAAATTCATGGACTGGTCAATCCCAAAGTGGATCAGTTAAGCTTTGTATAGAAATCTGGATTCCATATGGCCTACCACAATGCCTGATACATGTGCATATGTTCCCACATTCCTGACAGGATGGAGAAATGGAGGAAAAAGGATTACGGAATGACCATAGCTCATTGGGGAATGTGCCAGCCAGCCAACAAGTGCACACACCCTCTGGCAATTAAATTTTTCCCCAAATAGAGGTAGTAAAAAAGCAAAAAAACAAAGGCAAAGAGAACATCCTAAAATAAATCAGAAGAAAAACAAAACACTTCACCCCAAAGAAATGACAAGTAATAATAATGTTAGCTAAAAGACAATTGAATGACATTTTTAATATTGAAAGAAAATAATTGGCAATCTGAAACTGTATGCCTAACAAAAAATATCCTGCATGTGTATAGTGTATTCATGCTGGGAAAATAATTTTGTATGCTGTAAAGATATAAAATGATTAAATGTAAAAAAATTTTAAAATACAGGGAAAAATACCCTACACACACAAAAAAAAAAAAGAGAGAGAGAGAAAAGAAAAGAAAAGGGCAGGGCAGGAGAGGAGAGGAGAGGAGAGGGGAGGAAAGAAAAGAATTTTTACCATTACGTCTGTACTAAAAGGACAACTAAAGGGAGTTTTGAGGAAGAAAAAAAGTTATTACTGACAGGAAACAAAATGGAAAGAAGTAAAGAAGAACATCAAACAAAGAATGCAGGAAAGAAAAATGTGCATAGAAAATGGTAGAAAGCTTCCTTTCTCATGCTAGCCTCACTAAAGTTCCCTCTATTGAAGAGGGGCCTCTTTTATCTCAGGCTCTGTTGCTCTGTAACCTGCACTGGCTGAGAGGTCATTGGGGAGACTCAGAGACCCACTGGAAGCCAGGAAATGGGACCAGTCAATAGAATCAAGATCCTATGCATGGACCCCATCATGGAGTCTGTCTTTGCACTAATTACAAGGAAACTACTAGGACACTACTAGGCTTCCAGCACTAGGTGCTATTCATCACCTCTGTTCTGAAAAAGAAGCAGCAGGCCATTGTCAAGTCAAAAGGACTTCATGCTAAAAAGATAAACAAAGCCAACAATACATACATGCACACACACACATACACACACACACCTGTGTGCATGTATCCTGCTGGCCAGTAAGTGCTTCTGCCAGAAACAAGTAGATAGGGGAGCAGAAATCCTTCCCAGAGAAGTCTTCTGTTATTTCCTGGAGCCTTCATCTGACAGCCAGCTCTGTGATAATTTGATCTTTTCCTGGCTCAGTCCATGTGTGATCACCTTCGATGGGGACCCTGGCCTCTTCAACAAAGTCTCTCCATCAAGAAACATGTTTTATACATCTTTTTAACACCATGGTGGTGGGGGAAGGGGTGCAGGTTCCTTTGGGCACTGTTTTGGTGAGGGTTTATGGAGAATTGGATTTCTGAGGAAGTGAGATTGGGCTGGCCTGGAGCTCTCTGTGTGTGCTGTGCATTTGGATGACTAAAATGGATCATGTTTGAGGGAAATCAAAGGATTGAGATAGGATATACTGAAGGCCTGAAATCCCAAGTTCCATAAAAAAGGACACTAGCTGTGTCCTGCCACACTTCCCAGAGCAATCCTGATGTCTCTGGATTCTTGAAGCCATGTGGATTTCAGAGGGGAGGATTTTGATATGAGTCTCTCAGGAGTCCTGTGTGCACTAGATTGCTCATCCCCACTTAGGTAACAGTGTAGTACAGGGTGTTTCTGATGCCCCATTACTGGTTATCTCTGAAAGCTTCTGGCAATGGAAGCAAGTCTATATATATAGCTTGGAATTTAATGAACCAAGAGGCAGAGTTTGAGCCAACTGTGTCTCGAGCATTCAGAAGCCAGTCTTGGCTACCCACACCCATCCTATCCAACCCGACACATCTAGTCTCCTCTGCAAAAAGATGATAAGGAAGCCAGGCCTCACTAGGATGGGACTCCACTTGTGAATATCTGGACAGAGACACTTGAGAGTTCCACTGTGATTGAAGATAAGGGTGAGGCCTTTTTCTACAGGTTCAGTGGAATGTTGCAGCTACTTGTCCTTGTACTGACCATCATATTTGCAGGTTCTAGACCTGGGACCTATTCAGGACCTGGGGAAAAGATTCCACAGACAGTCATCCATGGTACATGCACTGACTCCTTCTGCTTCCATACACAAGCACCAGAGTATATAATATATCCTTTCCACATGGCCAGAGTTAGGGCTGGGGCCACATGGGAGGACCAGGTCCAGATCCTGGACCAATATAAACAGGCCAGGTCAGGCCCACATGCCTGTAATTCTAACTTATAGGCAAGTTGGGGCAGAAGATCACAATAGTGAGAACCTATCAAAAATAACTATTTCTCTCTCTTCCTCAGATTTTTCTCTCTCTTTCTCTCTCAAAAGGGAAAAATTCACCACCAAAATTCTTAGAACATATAAGTGAATTCAGTAAAATGACTGGATACAAAATCAACACACAAGGTCAATAGCATTTCTGCACACCAAAAATGAACTAGCTGAAAGAAAGATATCAGTAAAGCAATTTGATTTACAATAGCTACAAAACAAACAACCAAAAACCTAGTAATAAATGTATCCAAGGAGATAAAGATTTCTATAAAAACTATAAAACACGAAAGAAATTGAAGACAAAAAAAATGGAAAGACAGATTGTGTTTGTGAATTAGAAGAATTAATATTGTTAAAATATAAATATTATCCAAAGCAATCTACAGATTCCATGTAATCTCATCAGTAGCATTCTTTGCACAAAAAGAACAATCATAAAATTTGTATGGAAGCACAAAGGTCCCTGAATAGCTAAAGCAATCTTGAGCAAAATGAGCAGAGCTAGAGTCATCATGTGACTGTATTTCAAATTATATTACAAAGCTGTATTAACCAAGACAGCATGGAACTGGCATTCCACATAGAGATCAGATTATATAGTACTTGTTTTTCTGTCCCTGGCTTACTTCACTTAGCTTGATCAAATATTCCTACAATGTATACAGAGATCAAAACACAATTATTTCTCAAATAAAACTAAATTAATAAAAAAGGAAATTTTGTATATTTGACATGAATGAACCCTGAGGACAGTATGCTACGTCAAATAAATCTATTTTAAATGGCAAATTCTGCATGATTGCACTTATATGAGTCATCTAAATAGCTAGGACACACAGAGGTGGAGTCCAATGGTAGCTGACAGGGTCTGGGTAGAGGTTAATGACAAATTTACTATGTAAATTTTATAGTAATTATTTTACTATGACAACAAAAATGCAGTTATTAGAGGAGAGTTAAAGGAATACTTTTTGGGTGATTACTTTAAATTGGATTGTGGTAGATGTACAACTTTGTACATTTACAAAAAAAATTAATGAGCTTTTTTGTTGTTGTTTTGTTTTTAGAGAGATTTTTGCTAAAGGGTGTGTGCACTCATGCACGGAGAGACAGAGATGGAAAACGAGAAATCACTTCCTAGGGCAGATGGCCATGCCACTATCGTTTCTCTTTCATTCTCTTTCTGGGATCTTGGGCATGCATGCACATGCACCCAGCCTGAGTTTTAAGCTCCCAGGTCTGAGACTGGACCACAGTCAACTACTTGGGAGTCCAGTGACATAACCATTACGCCATCTGCTGGTCTCAGTGGGCTGTGTTTTTAAAAAGCTGAATATTAGTACATGAAAATTATAACCCAGGTAAGCTGCTTCAAAATATTTAGTATACCCTAACTCAGAATTTCTACATAAAGACCAACTAAAGACACATGTTTACAAGGGAACCAGCAGTTAGCGTAATGGCTATGTCGCTGGACTCCCACATAGTCAACCGCGCTTCGTGTCCCGGACCAGGTGGCTTAAAACTCATGCTGGGTGTGTGTGCGTGCGTGCCCAAGATCCCAAGAGGAGAATGGAGGAGAAGGAATTGCAGCGTGAACATCCCCCCTGGGGGGTGATTTCTCGCTTTTTGTCTCTATGTTTCTCTCTGTCTGTCTGGTGAGCGCAGGCGCCCTATAGAGAAAAAAACCTCTCCAAAAAAAAAAAAAAAAAGGACATGCGTATAAATAGCTGCAGTGTCTTTCTTAATAGCCCACACTTGAAGCAATATAAATAGCTATATATATACTTTCCCATGTTAAGTTAAATTACTCAACCATGAACAGAGTGAACTGCTTATCCACAGAAAAACATGGATGTATAGCAAAAAAAAAAAAAAAAAGAAAAGAAAAAGAAAGAAAGGAAGAAAAACAAAGACTACCTTGGGCAAAAGAGGCAGAAATTAAAGTATACATTGTGGTTTGTTTAATTCTTCTATGTTTAGAAACTGGTGAAACTAATTTACATTACTAGAAATCAAAATAGAATGCATATCTTCATGAAGGGTGGATTTTATTAAAACATTGCTCAGGGTGTTTTCTATTTTATTTTTTATTACATTTTAAAATATACTTGTAATCACTGTACATCTTTACAACATATAAAATTGTTTTTCCCAGCATGAATACAGTGCAGATTAGTTAAGTCAAGGATTGGTAGGGGTGCTGGATATGCAGAGGGGTATAAAGTTGTAAAAATTTTCAAGTCATACATTTGTGATTGGCACAATTCATAATATTTAGTTTTAGGTTGACATAAAAGCAACAGGATGAATAGTTGCCGTGGACTCGGAGATGCAGAGTGATATGTGTATTGAAAGACTATAGTCCAAGTGAATTTAGCAGAGGGGCAGCTGGGGATTTGAGAGAACTCAAATACATCCATCTTTTGTGCTCTGTATTTATAGAGTGGAAGATCAGATTACAAACAATATAATATTTTTAAATAAATAGATTATCTTTTCTCAGAAAATTTTACTGTACATAGTTATGATGGAAAATTCTGTAAGTGTACAGTGGACAGAAAAGGATGAACATACAAACAGCAGGATTTCCCCAAAGCAAGAACATCTTTAAGAAGGGAGTTAAAGATTTACTTGGAAACACAAAGCATAGCTTGTAAGAATTATTATGTAGGACACAGGGCACGTTAATCCAGTAGGAAGTGGCTTGCTTCTCTGGGAAATGGGTTACAGGAAGCTGTGTGCAGTCTCCTGTGCTTGAGGACCCAGTGTGCCAGGTCACTCAAGGTGTTTTGCAGCAGATCTGGGTCATCTTCACACAGCATGGTCTCCAACAAATGGGTGGATGTAAATAAGAATGACGATTAGATAGTATATTTAATTTTTCCAAAACTCCCCCTAGTGCCAGCCATATAGCTGACCAATCCAGGATGCCAGTTGCTGATTGAGTTCCAGGTGGAATGTTCACATGTTCTCAGGAGTTTGCTGTGGTTGCTGGATCCACGGTTTCTGGGAAGAGCCTATGGTGGCTGCAGTGCCATGGAGGGACTGTGATCCTCTATGAAGCTTGTCTTTGAGCTGATATTTGGAAAGCTGTAGGTGGTAAGGGAGCTGTTGCCCAATAACATGAGTTCATGACTCACTTTCTACAACCTCAGAGGGAGGCACTGGGGTGTCCACCTCTCGTCTGTTTACTGGCGGGCCTCTTGTGTTTTTTTCAGACTTTTTTAAGTTTGAAATCTCGTTTTAAAACAGTGCTTGGTATTAACCCTCAGAAGACATGTTATGGGACCATATGAATAACTGGCAAGTGGCCTAGGAATGCCAATTACAGAATAAAGCCTTGATTTTCAAAGGTTAAAGTAGGTCCTCCAGAGATTGTTGCATTCTCTTAGGTCTTTCCTTTGCAGAAGGATATTACACTTTATAGGTGACTTTAAAGACAAGTCACCACTGGGATGGGACACTAAGTTAATATCCAGGCAGTGCATTCAGATAAGGGTGCTCATTCCTTCACGGACCACCCTGGGCATGTCCGATTAGATAGTTATGTTCCTCACCTGAAAGAGATGTGCAAGCACAGGAAAAAAAAAAAAAAAAAAAAAGCCAGTGTCAGGCAAGAGAAAAAGCCAACTATTCCCCCCACCCTTACTGATGCTTCCCCTGCTAAATATTCATTACCAATGCTCAGAATAAAAGTAACATCTAAACTCATGCCCAATGCAGTTGCCCTTCTTTGGCATCTGCCCACTCATATGCCTTTCAGGAATGGGGGTGTATTTCTTTCCTTTTCTATTAAAACTTATATTTTCTTACCAAAAAAAAAAAAAAAGAAAGAAAGAAGAAGAAGAAGAAGAAAGACAAGAAAGTTCCAACATACAAATGACCCTTGAAAGCACGGGGGCTAGGGAGCCAACCTTCCAGTCAGACTTATGCAGTCTGTGGAAGAGGAAAGCAGCTTGCAGAAACACTGGCTGCATTTATAGAAAAGAAATGTCAATTTATTTACAAGATATGCTCTGCTAAAAAGGAGCATGAAGGGATTGAGTTACCTTAGAGAGTGTCAGGCAAGAGAAAAAGCCAACTATTCCCCCCACCCTTACTGATACTTAGGGAAAGGCAAAGAGGGTCACCTTGATGCTGAGGGTAGAATTAAGTTCCCTGATTCAAGAGCTGGAAGGAGAGACATCCAAATGCTCAAAACAAGAAAAGGAAATGGTGGAGATGCTAAAATTGTTTGAGTCCCTAGAATAAATAAACACTCCCCCCCTCTCTCCCCACCCCAACTCAGCCTCTTGAGCTGCCAGACTTGTATTTACCATCCTTAATTCCAACTGAAGGTCATTGAGGCCAGTGGAACCTAGGAAGCTTCTTCCCATGGACTGGAAGTCCCAAGCATCGCCTCCTGGAAATAGCAGGGAACCTCTTCATAACTGATTCTTCCAAATCGAAAGAATATAGAATTTACTGAAATACACCAACAAATGTTGGACTTCCATTCTCTTCACAGAAAGCTTAGGTTATTGCTCATTAGCATTAGAAAAATGGTGTATTTGAACAACAAATCTTTTACTTAAATTGAAACATTTTTCAAGGTAATACTTTATAAACATTAATTTTTATAAGTAAATTATTTATATTTTATATTCTTCATAAATATTATATTATAACTAGAAAATATAAACACATCAGTGATATTTTAGAAGAACTGGTAATATTATTTTTCTAGAGTTTTATTTTCAACAATCCTAAATCCTACATAAAAGCAACCTTTTTTCTAAGTATATATTATTCAAAAAATGAAGTAATAGATGTCTTTTATAACATAGTTAAGTGGTATGCTTAGAGAAAAATTTCAATATAATATTGGATAATACAAAATTAAAACAAAATGATAAAAAAGAAAAGGATAAACTTGTGGACACATATAAATGAGTATTGACTGTATAAAAATTCATTGAAATGTCTTGTATATTTTAATATAAATGTATGAAAACAATAGCAAAAGGCAGGAACTTAAATGTAATTGTAGGAGTATCGGAAAAATTGTCAAAGTAAGAATTTTTATTAGACCATATAAGCAAACTGCTTATTATCATCTCTAGGGTAACCACTAGAAGACTAAATTATTAGGGTAGACTTTTCTTAAAATTTATTTTTTAAGCAAAAAAGCGTAATACTGGAAATATAGACATAAAAAGACTCAAAGGAAAGAATGAAAAATTATGACATGCAAATACTAATCAAAAGAAGGCCAGTTTAGATGTACTAATATCATACAAAATGTTCTGTAAGGTGAGATTTTTAGCAGATATAAAGAATGACATTTCTTTGGTATAAAGAAATAAATTCAATAGGAAAATATTATAATAACATCACTTCCAAATATACAAATCAAAACTGACAATCTGGGACCAGCAGTTAGTGTAATGGCTATGTTGCTGGACTCCCACGTAGTCAACCGCAGTTCGCGTCCCAGACCCAGTGGCTTAAAACTCACGCCAGGCCCGTGTGTGTGCGTGCCCAAGATCCCAAGAGGAGAATGGAGGAGAAGGGATTGCGGCGTGGCTATCCCCCCTGGGGAGGGGTGATTTCTCGCTTTCTGTCTCTCTGTCTCTCTCTGTCTGTCTGGTGAGCGCACGCCACCCCCCCAAAAAAAAAAACCCCCCAAAAAAAAAAAAAAAAAAAAAAAAAACCTGACAACCCTAAAAGAAGAAATAGAGAACTCAACATTGTAGAACAGGCTCTGTGGATATGATTATAGAGAGAGAGTTTAACTCACTTCTCTCAAAAAAGAGTAAAAACGTAGGGTGCCAGACAGTGGCACAGCGTAACAATGCACTGTGAGGCTGATCTACGTGGGAAGCATCCAGATTCACATCTAAAGATCTCCCTGGTGCACATGCCCATGATTCAGGCTAGCTGAGGCTAAGGATGTCTTGTGGTGCAAAGAACCTGTTGGGAGTGCCTGTCTCCCTGTCTCTGTCTCTCTTGGTCACAAAATTTTTTTAAAAAGTAAAAACAAAACAAAAGAGTAAGGATATAGAATATCTTAATGCAACTAATGAAATTAGCCTAACTGACCCATAGTGAATACTATACTCAGCAATGATAGCTTTTGCATTTTTTCCAAGAGCACACAACAGAATATGGTATTTAGTTGGGAGGCCACACGCTAGGGATCAACTGATCCACTATCATGATCAACTGATCCACTACCTTTCCTCTACTCCTTTGGGTAGCCATCAAGGATGCTACATAAGCCCTTATTGTTAGAAGTCCCCACATTTCCAAAACACTAAGGTATAGTGCCTGTTAATACTCTCAGTATGGAGGTACACCTTATGTTGATGGCCAAAGACCATCCAAACAGTACTACCTATGACTACAGTTCTTTGGACATTGGGAGGCCCAACTGATACTAAACAAATGGCTCAGGAAATCTGCAGTAATTAGTACAGCAACAGATTCATAACACATGGCACCATGATAGGGTGAAATTGAACCCATTATAGCTCAGAGATACCCAAGTGGGCTGGTAATTGAGTGTCTGTAGGAGTTGGATTTTACATGGGAGTCATTCTCTAAGTGTTCTTGAACCCCCATCATACTGGTGCCAAAAACATCAATCTCATCCATCACCAATAATCTATGGCATCACAATTAATAAATTGTAAACTATGATTGATTATAATCATTTTGAGGCAAGCGTCTTGGGTGCTTAAGTGGGTATTACATTTGGCCATGTGCCACTAGTAATGACTACAAGGACTGTGGCATAAAATGGCATCTTCTGAGTGCACTGGGACACAAATTTCAAGTTTAGTTTTTGACTTATCAGTTCAAGTCACAGTGAGAGAACTTGAGAGCTTCTATAGGAGACTTACGAGAATCTCATATTTTAGACTCAGTGTAAACCATGCTGAAAACTAAACACAAAATTTAATTGTTACTGTTGCAGAGTTACAACATAAGTAATTTATACACTTTCAAGACTGTTACATAAAAGCTAAGATATTGACTGGGAAGGTTTACCACATTGAGATTGGGGATGGAGACTGCACAACTATAGCCACCATTTAATGAGATCATAATGTCATAGTTTTCTTATTATGTACAGGAAGAATTCCAAAGGTTTAGGGAACTAGGCATATTGGAGCAAGTTTTCATGTTCAAAGTAACCAATCTGCACTGTATCCCCTGAGAAAATTCTAAGGATACTTTTTAATCTTATTTATACATTTTTGAGGGGAGAGAAAGGGTTTTTATCTTATTTTTTCATTTAATAGTGTACATCTTTACAGAATACAAAATTATTTTTTCTAGCATGAATATGTTGTATTTTAGTACAATCAAGAGATGTTACCATACATGTTATTGTCAACAGATAATTTTCCATTTTTGTGTTTGCTAAATGTTTTGCTTTTTTATTCCCCTTGATTTCCTCCTTTCCAACCCTCATTGTCCACCCTCTTTGCACACTGTCTCTAGTATTCACAGTTGTTCTCCATGCTTTCATGCCTTTCAATCTTTTAGCTTCTACCATAGAGTGCAGACATTCAGTATATATTAAATGGGGAAATACAGTGCCTCTCTTTCATAGTCTGGCTTGCTTCACTTAGCATTAAAATATTCCAAGTTTTAATTTATCATTTATTTATCATAGAAAAGTAACCCACAGTTCACCCACTGATCTTTTTATTACATGATCATGTATTATTGTAGATAGTGGTAGAAATCTGTCTTTTACAACATGGATTTAACAGGTGCTCACTTTATCAAGACCTCCCTAGAAAGTATAACTGACTTTTAGACCAATGAAAGACATTATTAAAATTAAAGCTAAATTTGACAGCAAGAAGCGATGTTTGCATATAATGCCATGGTAGCATTATTTCACCAAAAATTTCCTGGTATCAGTAAAATGAGAAAAAGATCAGGGAAATGTCATAAAAAGCACTTGGATATTTATAGAAAGTCTGATTATCAATATAAAATTAAGCAAAAATTTATTTTAAATTTTATTTTTAATTGACAAAAATAACATATTTACAAGGTGAAGTGTCATGTTTTATACATGTATACATTGTGGAATAATCAGATCAGGGTAACTAACATATCCATCACCTCAAATGCTTATGTCTTTGTGGTAAGAATATTAAAATCTTTCTTAGTTATTTTGAAGTATATATTATTAGTAACAATTGTCATCACACTGTGCAATAGATCACCAGAATCCATTCTTCTTACCTAACAAAAACTTTATAGCTGTTGACCAACATCTCCCCTTTCTCCATTCACTGTACCCCCTTCCCAGCCTCCAGTAACCAACACTCTACTACCTGCTTCTATGAGTTTAACACTTTTTAGATTCCACATGTAAGTGAGATCATGTGATAGTTGTCTCTCTGTGCCTGGATTATTTTACTTAGAATAATGTCCTTTAGGTTTATCAATGTCACAAATGACAGAATTTACTGTTTTGGGGGGCTGAATAGTATTCCACTGTGTACATATACCATTTATTTATTTATTCATCTATTTTTACATTCAATCAGTATGTATCATTAAGCATACCAAATGAATTTTCCCATCATGAATACACTGCGTATTGGTTCAGTTAAAGATATTGCCATACACGTTATCATCAAGAGATAATTTTCCATTTTTATGTCCCATAAATGTTTCACTTCTTTCTTTTTCCCTTGATTCCCTCAGCCATTAAAAACAATACATATACTATGTTGCAGAGTTACAACATAAGTAATTTATACACTTTCAAGACTGTTACATAAAAGCTAAGATATTGACTGGGAAGGTTTACCACATTGAGATTGGGGATGGAGACTGCACAACTATAGCCACCATTTAATGAGATCATAATGTCATAGTTTTCTTATTATGTACAGGAAGAATTCCAAAGGTTTAGGGAACTAGGCATATTGGAGCAAGTTTTCATGTTCAAAGTAACCAATCTGCACTGTATCCCCTGAGAAAATTCTAAGGATACTTTTTAATCTTATTTATACATTTTTGAGGGGAGAGAAAGGGTTTTTATCTTATTTTTTCATTTAATAGTGTACATCTTTACAGAATACAAAATTATTTTTTCTAGCATGAATATGTTGTATTTTAGTACAATCAAGAGATGTTACCATACATGTTATTGTCAACAGATAATTTTCCATTTTTGTGTTTGCTAAATGTTTTGCTTTTTTATTCCCCTTGATTTCCTCCTTTCCAACCCTCATTGTCCACCCTCTTTGCACACTGTCTCTAGTATTCACAGTTGTTCTCCATGCTTTCATGCCTTTCAATCTTTTAGCTTCTACCATAGAGTGCAGACATTCAGTATATATTAAATGGGGAAATACAGTGCCTCTCTTTCATAGTCTGGCTTGCTTCACTTAGCATTAAAATATTCCAAGTTTTAATTTATCATTTATTTATCATAGAAAAGTAACCCACAGTTCACCCACTGATCTTTTTATTACATGATCATGTATTATTGTAGATAGTGGTAGAAATCTGTCTTTTACAACATGGATTTAACAGGTGCTCACTTTATCAAGACCTCCCTAGAAAGTATAACTGACTTTTAGACCAATGAAAGACATTATTAAAATTAAAGCTAAATTTGACAGCAAGAAGCGATGTTTGCATATAATGCCATGGTAGCATTATTTCACCAAAAATTTCCTGGTATCAGTAAAATGAGAAAAAGATCAGGGAAATGTCATAAAAAGCACTTGGATATTTATAGAAAGTCTGATTATCAATATAAAATTAAGCAAAAATTTATTTTAAATTTTATTTTTAATTGACAAAAATAACATATTTACAAGGTGAAGTGTCATGTTTTATACATGTATACATTGTGGAATAATCAGATCAGGGTAACTAACATATCCATCACCTCAAATGCTTATGTCTTTGTGGTAAGAATATTAAAATCTTTCTTAGTTATTTTGAAGTATATATTATTAGTAACAATTGTCATCACACTGTGCAATAGATCACCAGAATCCATTCTTCTTACCTAACAAAAACTTTATAGCTGTTGACCAACATCTCCCCTTTCTCCATTCACTGTACCCCCTTCCCAGCCTCCAGTAACCAACACTCTACTACCTGCTTCTATGAGTTTAACACTTTTTAGATTCCACATGTAAGTGAGATCATGTGATAGTTGTCTCTCTGTGCCTGGATTATTTTACTTAGAATAATGTCCTTTAGGTTTATCAATGTCACAAATGACAGAATTTACTGTTTTGGGGGGCTGAATAGTATTCCACTGTGTACATATACCATTTATTTATTTATTCATCTATTTTTACATTCAATCAGTATGTATCATTAAGCATACCAAATGAATTTTCCCATCATGAATACACTGCGTATTGGCTCAGTCAAAGATATTGCCATACACGTTATCATCAAGAGATAATTTTCCATTTTTATGTCCCATAAATGTTTCACTTCTTTCTTTTTCCCTTGATTCCCTCAGCCATTAAAAACAATACATATACTATATATTGAAAAGTCTTACACTCATTGATGGGTGCTTTGTTTCCTTAACTTGACTATTATAAGTAAGTATCCAGTGAACTTGGAAGTGCAGACATCTCTAGAACATACCAATTTCAATTTCAGGGATATATATATCCAGAAATGAGATTGCTGGATCATATAATAATTCTACTTTTAGTTTTTTGAGGAACCTCCATGTTGTTTTTTGAAATATATGAACTAATTTACAGTATCATCAACAATGTACAAGGGTTACTTTTGTATCCTTGTTTTTGATAGTAGCCAATCTAACAAGTGTGAGGTGATACCTTATTGGGTTTTAATATGCATTTTTCTGATGCTTAGAGATGTTGAGCATTTTTCATATCTCTGTTGGTCATTTTTATGTATTCTTTAGATAAATAACTATGCAAGTCCTTTGCCTTTTTTTGCCAATAAATAATGTTTATTAGCTACATTTGTAGGGACCAGCAGATGGCGTAATGGTCATGTCACTGGATTCCCTCTTGGCTGACCACAGTTTGAATCCCGGACCTGGTGGCTTGAAACTCATGCTTGGCATACATGCATGCATGCCCAAAATCCCAAAAAGATCATGGAGGAGAAGGAATTATGGTGTGGCCACTTCCTCTGGTGGGCTGATTTCTTGCTTTCTGTCTCTCTGGTGAGCACACATGCCCTATAGCAAAACAAGACAAAACAGGCTCATAAATAAATACAATATGTATCCAGAACTGTGCTAAGTGTTTGCTGTGAATTATCCAGTGTTCTAGTGGTTTTTATTTGCATTTTACTGATGACTTGTGATGCATTTTTAAATTTAATCTAAATTTTATTCAAACATAGAGTCATTTGCTGGGCCTCAGTTTCTTGAACTTTGCCCATTTTTTTTTCTTTTTATGGAAAATTTAAACTTTTATTGTCTTCCCCCCAAAATTAGCAGTTTTGTTATTGAATAGTTTTAAGAATACTCTTTTCATTAAGGCATTGAGAAGTACACTAGAAAAAATAATTCTTAAACCATCCATGGTAGCTGGACTCTATAGGGTGAGTGAGTGACAGAAGGAGACACCACCATTGAAATAGATTGTCTCATTGCAGTTGGATGTAGTGGGATCCCAGAATAGCAAAGACCAAGTGACTGTGCTTAATTGCAAATTGCAAGGTTGGTGCATTTACCATGTTGAGTAGAAGGGTTGAAGTGATAAGCTATTTTGGCCCACAGAGATCTTTGATAGTGGTCAAATGCCCTTGATGTCCCTAGGAATAAAATATATGATTTTGGTGATTAAAATTTTGTTTGATCTCTTTATTAGGAAAATACTAGTCTCAAACCTGATTGCATCACTGTATTAGTTATCTTATGGTGACTATAACAAATTAGTACAAACTCAGTGGTTTAAAACAACAGACATTGATTCCCTCACAGTTCTGGAAACCAGAAGTCCAAAATCAAATGTATCAGGTTGACATCATGTGTTCATTTAGGAAAAAAGAGAAATCTCATAGGAAATATAAACTCTCCACTGTAAATACTCTAGAATATTGTAATGAAGACTGAGTACTGGAAATCAGTGTCTCAAATTATACTCTGCTAAGTCTGAATCCTTGCCAGGGGTCCTGTGTGAGAGCAGAGAATTCGGGAGCTGCTTTTAGGAGAAGCCTAACTGCAGAATATGTTAATAATTGGCAACAGACTATAATTTCCACATTCAATTTGGAGAGAATCTTTGCTGGTACTTTGGGGGACACTGAGAAAAGTAAACAAGAGGTTCTTCCTATTGGACCACAAACCTTTCAAGATATACAGCTTTCTGGTTCTACTTTCATCTGGACTGGATAGGGTTCCTAGGACCAAAGGGCAATAGGCCAAAGGTTCTGATCTAAACAATCTGTACACTTATTATCAATTATCACCTCCTTGAAGAACCAAAATCTCTCTTCCTAACAAAAGTCATCTTGCTCAAGGATTTAGCAGAGACAGGAATCATTTGCCATGGTTTAACCTTCTTGGAGCACCCTTCATCCCAGAGCTCGCTTCCCTGTGAGTACTCGCCTCAGGGCACCCTGCACATCAGGGTTTCTAAGGCTGTAGATGAGTGGGTTCAGCATGGGACTGATGACAGTGTTGAGGATGCCAATGCCCTTGTCTTTGTCAGAGGCCTCCACTGAACCCAGCCTCATGTAGTTGAAGACGCCTGTCCCATAGAAGATGCCCACAACAGTGAGGTGGGAGCCACATGTAGAGAAGGCCTTTTTCCTGCCCTCAGCAGAGCGGATTCTCAGGACAGCAGCTGCCACATGGATATAGGAGGTAACAATGAGAATCATAGGTGCACCTGCCATGAGGATACCCAGACCAAAGAGCAAAAGCTCATTGAGTTGGATGCTGGAGCAGGAGAGCTGAAAGAGCTGTGGGAGGTCACAGTAGAAGTGATTGATCACGTTGGGGCCACAGAAGTTGAGTGTGGATATGGCTACAGTATGGGTCAGTGCATTGGTGAAGGCACAGACCCAAGACACAGCCACCAATATCCTTTGGACTGTCTGGCTCATGCGGGTGCTATAGGTGAGAGGTCGGCAGATGGCCAGGAATCGGTCATAGGCCATGGCTGTCAACAGGAAGCAGTCCACTCCAGCCAACTGATGAAAGAAGAAGAGCTGAGTGAGGCAGGCTCCATAGGGAACTATCTGCTTGTGGGACAAGAGACGACTCAACATCGATGGCACAGTGACACTGATACAACCAACATCTAAGACCGATAGATTCCCTAGGAAGAAGTACATGGGGGTGTGGAGTTTGGGCTCTACCAAGATGGCTGCCAGGATGCTGAGGTTGCCCCCGACTGTGACCAGGTAGGCCAAGAGGAAGAGGACAAAGACAACTGGTCGCAGCCCTGGTGTCTCCACCAATCCCAGCAGGATGAACTCAGTAACAACTGTTTCATTGGCCCCAAATTCTGGTTCCATGAGTACCTGGAATAAAACACCCCAGAGTGGAAATGATCAATCTTCCTAATTTAGTTGCTTAATGAAAATAGTCATGGATGCTGAAGATAGTGTGGAATGGGGGTGGAATAGGGAAGAGTATAGAGAAGGACAGCATGAGAACAAATAGAGAGGCATGACATATGTGGGACGTAGAAATAGTTTATTACCTGTTGACGATAACATGTATAGTATTCTCAATTGGACTGGTCTGAAAAGTATTTCATGTTGGGTAAGTTCTCTTTACAAGTCAAATGATATATAGTTACGGAATGTTTAAAAAATAATAATGATAATAAATAATAATCATCTGGAAAAAATGAAAAGCTATTTGAGGATAATGATGTGGATAGTAATGTCTTTGTCTTGACAGATATGTCTGGTAATCATACTGGAAAAAGAAATGTAATACACTGTAAAGGTATATGTGATTAAATGTGATATAAAAAATTTTTAATTAAAAAAATATATATATGGCCCACTTTCATATACTGACCTAGTGAGTATTTCTCACTCTCATTTACTAACTCTGTCTCTAATTCTGTTTTCTTTTTTTTTTTTTTTTTTGAGAGGTTTTTGCTATAGGGCGCGTGCGCGCACCAGACAGACAGAGACAGAGAGACAGAAACTGAGAAATCACCCCCCAGGGGGGATGGCCACGCCGCAATCCCTTCTCCTCCATTCTCCTCTCGGGATCTTGGGCACGCACGCACACGTGCCTGGTGTGAGTTTTAAGCCGCCGGGTCCGGGACTCGAACCGCAGTCGCCTACGCGGGAGTTCAGCGACATAGCCAGTACACTAACTGCTGGTCCCTCTAATTCTGTTTTCTGATTCCCATGGCAGTTGCCCGGCACCACCCGAGTCTTTCCCTCTCTTCTTGTGGGAGGCACATAAATAGTTTCCTTCCTTTGTTTCCTAAAATAAACAAGTGAGGTCCTACTATCAAAGAACTATATGGGGATATTTGGAGGAAAATAATGCTAAAAGTAAAAATGAACACAAGAATATCATAGGTCCTTACAAATAAATTACAGAGAAACAGATATATAAAAATGTGCTCAACATCACTGATTATTAAGTGTATGAAAATTAAAACTGCAATGAGCTATTACTTCACATCTGTCAGAATAGCTGTTATTTATAAATACATACATAAATGTTAGAAAGGATATAGAAAAAGGGGGATCCTGGTGTACTGTTACTGGGAATGCAAATTATCCATATCAGAAATGGTATGGAGGCCCCTACAGATACTAAAAATAGAATTACTATATGATCCAACAACTCCACTTCAGGGTATATATTTGAAGGAATTAGAATCAGTATATCTTAGAGATGTCTATGCTCCCTGTTTATTAGAGCACTAGTCACAATGGCCGAGCTTTCAAATCATCCGAAGTGTTAATCAACAGAGTAAGGGATAAAGAAAAGGTGGAATATGTACACAATGGAATACTATTCAGAGTTAGAAAATAAATACATTTTTCATCCGCAACAGCATGGATAGAATTGGAGAACATTAGGCTAAGTGAGATAAGCCAGTCACAGAAAGAAATAATGCAAGTTGTCATTTATATGTGGAATCTAAAACAACCAAAGTAAAAGAAGCAAAAAGTAGAATGATGGTTGCCAGAGGCTGAGAGTGGTGATGGACAACAGGGAAGGTAGATGGCAAGAGATCTAAAATTAGTTTCAGAAACATAATATCAGATACAAATGTTGCCAGATCAGCTACAGCTAGAGTTAGTACAAGACCAGAGCACCAGATTCAGTTTGATGAAGGATTGGAGAGTGATTTGGCCAGAAGAAGTCCACTGAAAAGGCCTTAGAAAAAATACATTCAGGGGGAGACTTAATATTTGTCACACTAAGGCAATTACTGAAGCAGTACCTGGATCAGAGACATTACCTTCACTTCAGGATGTGGAATTTGCTAAGCAGTCAGCCAGAGTCAATGAACTGCTTTTCAGAATGGGTTTGAAGAGATGGCCAAGTGGCCAGAAGAGGGGAAATTGTGGGAGTTTCCAATTAACAATGGAGAAGGTTTTGATGATTATAGTTCAGAATTTTATGAACATGTATTCCTGGATAAATACCTAGAGGATTTTCCAAAACAAGGGCCAATTTGCCACTTCATGGAGCTGATGACTTGTAGCCTTTCCAAAATCCTGTATCTACATGTTAAACAGAAGGTCAAACACATAGAATAGTTTAGGAATTATTTTGATGAAAAAAAGGGACCTTCAAAAGGAAAATGATGTACAATTTAATTGAAAATCATGGAAATTTTTATTTCAAATTGTTGGGAATGATAATAAAGTAATTTTGCTAGTTTTCCTATATTATGTTAATTATTGCATCTGATTTGATTGTAATAAATGTTAAATTGTTTTGAAATTTAATAAAAGAAAGGAATACTCCACCAGACACCTAAAAATTATTGAAGATATATAAGAATATGAAAAAACAAGGAAATATCTCTCCCCCAAAGGTACACAACAGCTCCTCACCAACAATGGATAATATACAAGAAATCACTGAAATACTGGAAAAGAAATTCAAAATATTGATTATAACAAAACTCAATGAGATAGAAGAGAAAACACAATTAGTTCTATGACATAAAGGAGGAGCTCTATAAAAAAATAGACACTCTAAAAAAGAATCAAACAGAATTTCTGGAGATAAAGAATACACTACAGTAAATGAAAAGTGTTAACAACAAATTAGTACACACAGAAGAAAGAATCTCCAAGAATAAAGACAAAACCTCTGATTTAGTGTAAACTGCCAGAAAAGAATGAAAAAAAAAACATTAAACATGAAAATAACATATGGGAAATTTTAGACACTATTAAGCAGCTGAATATATATATTTAATGGGTATTCAGAAGACAAAGAGATTAAATGCTACCTGAAAACTTTCCATATTTAGAGAGATATACATTGATTCAGATATAGCAAATATAATCAGGACACCAAATATAATTCAGGACACCAAATATAATCAACATACAAAGATCCTCCTCCTGGCACATCATTCCAAAATAGCAAAAGTCAAAATAGATAATGTTCTAAAAATGGCAAGAGAGTAGCATCAAATTACTTATAAAGGATACTCCATCAGACAAATCTCAGACATCTCAGCAGAAACCATACAGGTAAAGAGGGATGGCAACATATTCAAAGTTATGAAAGAAAAACAATTTCAGCCAAGGATACTATATCATCAAGATTATCACTCAAGTTTGAAGGAGAAAATAATTTCCAGGTAAATAATCTCAAGAATTCACAAACATTAGGCCAGTTTTTCGAGAAATACTTAAGAAAGTACTACATCCAGAAAATGAAAAAGAAAAATAGAAACAAGAAAACACAAAACAACTAGGAAAATAACTAACAAAATGGTAGGGATAAGTCCACACATAACAATAATAACATTGAATATTAATAGATTAAGTTCTTCAATGAAAAGACACAGATTGACCAAATGGCTTTTTTTAAAAGAATTATTTATTTAATTTTATTTATTCATTCCTTTATTTTAATTTGACCAAAGAGAGACAGAGATAGAAAGAAAAAGTGGGAAAGCAAGCCACCAGGTCCGGGACTTGAACCATGGTCGGCCATGTGGGAGTGTCCAGCACCTTAACCACCGCACCATATGCTGGTCCCCAACCAAATGGATTTTTAAAAAGGAGTCAGCTAGCCTTCTCTACAAGGAGTCAGCTAGCTTTCTCTACATTGCTCACAAGAAACATACCTCATTGATATAGATATACATACATTGAAAGTGAGCATCTGGAAAAAGTCATTTCATGCAAATAGAAACACATTTAAAAAAAAAAAAAGAAAAGAAAAGAAAAAAGTGGAGTCACAACATTGATACCAGTCAAAAATAGACTTTAAGCTAAAAACTATAAATGAGACAAAGAAAGGTCACCATATACTATTAAAGGATGGATTCACCAAGAACATATAATAATTACAAATATTTACACTCAATATTAGAGCACTTAAATATGTAAAACAAAAACCATTAGATCTAAAAGAAAGAGAACAACTGAGATAATTGTTAGAGATTTCAACACTCTACTCTCACCACTGGACTCATCAAGACACAACATAGATACTGGAGCTAAATGATACCATAGGCCAAATGTATCTGACAGACATTTTACCTAATGACTACAAAATATACATTTTTCTCAGCCCCACATGGAATATTTTCACAAATAGACCACATTATAAGTCACAGAACAAGTCTTCACAGACTTAAAAGTATAGGAATCATATCTAGCATCTTTTTGGACAATGGAGTTACATTTGAAATTAACAAAAGAAAAAGCATTTGAAAATACAGTTACATGAAAAGTAAACAATTTACTCCTTAATGACTTTGAAACTACTGAAACAATAACAAAATTGAAAATTTCTTGAAACAAATAATAACAAAAGCACAATGCTCCAGAATCTGGGATACATTTAAAGCAGGCCTAAGAGGTAAGTTTATAGCAATTTGTACTCATGAGAAAAAAATAGAAAGATGGCAAGTCAGTAGGGGGTCAGCAGGTGGTATGGTGGTTAAGACACTGGACTCCCACCATAGCCAAGTGCTGTTTGAATTCCAGGCCCAGTGGCATATATATGCACATGTGCCCAGAATACTAAGAGGAGAATAGAGGAGAAGGGGTTGTGGCATGGTCATCCTCCCTGGGGTTGATTTCACACTTTCTCTCTCTTTGTATTTGTCTGTCAGTCTTTCTGTCTCTCTCTCTCTCTGGCAAGCACATATGCCCTATGGCAAATAAATAACCTAGCAAGGCATCTCAAGGAACTGGAAAAGGAACAACAACAAAAACAACAAAATCCTCCAGAAGTAATAGAAGAAAAGAAATAATTGAGGGCCAGCAGGTGGCATGGTAGTTGAGGCACTGGACACTCCCACATGGCCAACCATGGTTCAAGTCCCAGACCTGATGGCTTTCTCTCTCTCTCTCTGTATATGTCTTTCTCTGGTCAAATTAAATGAATGAATGAATAAATAAAATTAAATAATTCTTTTTATTAAAAAGAAAGAAAGAAAGAAAGAATTGGGAACCAGCAACTAGTGTAATGGTTACATTGCTGGACTCCCATGTAGTTGACTACGATTCCAGTCCTGGACCCGGTGGCTTAAAACTCATGCTGGAACCAGCAGTTAGCATAATGGCTATGTCGCTGGACTCCCATATAGTCGACTGCAGTTCACATCCTGGACCCGGTGGCTTAAAATTCACACCAGGCTTGTGTGCGTGCATGCCTAAGATCCCGAGAGGAGAATGGAGAAGATATTGCGGTGTGGCCATCCCCCCTGGGAGGTGATTTCTCACTTTCTGTCTCTCTGTCTCTCTCTGTCTGTCTGGTGAGCGCACACACCCTATGGCAAAAACCTCTCAAAAAAAAAGCATAAACTCATACTGGGCACGTGTGCACATATGCCCAAAATCCCAGGAGGAGAATGGAAGATGAGGGATTGCAGCATTGCCATCACCCCAGGGGGTTATTTCTCACTTTCTGTCTCTCTGTCTCTTCAGCAAGCACATGTGCCCTATAGCAAAAATCTCTCTTAAAAAAAAATAGAGATTAGAACAGAAATAAATGAAATAGAGAATAAAAGAACAACATAAAAAGTCAAATGAGACAAAAAGCTGTTTTTCTACAAGGATTAACAAAAATCAACAAACCATTAGTTAGATTAACTGGGAAAAATAAGGAAATAAATTCAGAAAATAAAAAGTGGATATTACAAGAGTCTGCAGAAATAAAAAAGTTTATTAGAGAATACTATGAGCAACTAACTATATGCCAACAAATTAGAAAACCTAGAAGAAATGGCCAAATTCCAGGACACATACAAAATACCTAGATTAAATCAGGAGTAGATCAAAAATCTAAAATAGACCAATAACAAGCAACAAGATTGAATCAGCAATAAATAGTCTTTCAACATGGAAAAGGTCAGGTCCCAAAAGGTTCGCTTCTGAATTCTCCAAAACTTTAAAAGAATTAACGCCAATTCCCCTCAAACTATTTCTAAAAATTCAAATGAAAAGAGCACACACGACCTCATCCTGTGAAACTCCATCATCTTGATACCAAGAGCAGACAAGAACATCATTTTAAAAAAAAATGAAAATGAAAATTACAACCCAATATCCCTGATGAATACAGATGCAAAAATCCTCAACAAAATGCTAACAAATCAAATGTAACAGTGGTTATGAAAAACAGCTCTCCAGAATCTCTGGGACATAAGCAATACTCTTACTTGCAGGCTCTTTGGATGTTGTAGTTAAAATTGGCACCTGCAGCACTTCTGTGTTCGACCAACTTCACAGTTTACTCTCTCACCCATCCCATGTGAACCTGTCCTCTAATATAAGGAGCCTTCCAAAAAATGTGTATTTTGAAAAAAAAAATATGCACCAATATAAACCCATACTTTAATTCCATTTTTTTCCAGACATTTTTCTGAAGTTCTTTTGCATGTCTGCCTGAGTCAAATTGTCTAAAACTGTCACCAATGCCACAGGTCCTGTGCAGGTTCCTGAGGGCACTTCTCAAGTGGCCTTCTGCTTTCCTTTTTTCTCTTTTTTAAGGTGAGCTACACCCATTTTCTTTGAAAGAGAGAGAGGTATCCCTGATATGGTCCCCACTCATCTATCCACCCCCAGCCCCAGCCAGCCTGGATCACAGGCACCTGTGTCCAGTGTGCCCAAGGAAGCCCCAGGATGCCAACCGAGGACCCTCTCATATGGGTCCAGCCATGTCATGGTAGCAAAAAACAAAAACAAAAAACAGTCTGTTTTCTATGTCTCTTAATGTTGTATCTCATGGCCTTCTTCTGGCTGATGATAGGCTATAGTACCCTCTAGACCTCATACATAGTACCTATGCCTTACCGAAGCCCTCTGCCGTGAAAACCATCACCCTTTCTTGTTATTCTCTCAAAATAAGAACCCGGGCCTTTCTTGTGTTGAGAGTGTTTCTGATAATTACATATGATAAATAAAACAATGTCAAATGAAAAAAAAATTCACAATTTAGACTACATTGCAAAGACTGTGTCATTAATGTTCTTTTGGACAGTTTCTGGAAGCTACTGCAATTAGCTGTAGCTCTCGTCTTTCATGACTGTTCTCTCAGTCAGCAGTTGATGCCTCTAGACCCTGCAGATGTTCCCTTTCCTACACAGGTCAGTTTTATACATGCAGCATAGACAGGGAAGCAGCTGTAGATATGCAAGGATGGTTGTGGAAGCCTCAATACCGGAATCCCAAGTTAGGGCCACATAATATAGTATGTATCAGGTTTGGGGCATGCTGTGTGGAGGAATTCATATGAATTAGACATTTGATGTAGTGCTTCCTAAACTAGAAGTCTTAAGTCAATGATTGTTGCCGTGTCACTCTCTGGGTCTAATCATAGACCTAGAACTCAGTCAATAAACAGAATGTGAACTGACCTATTAATAGGAGCAATGCAGCTCTCACATATATTAAGTAATTAATGAATAATTAAGCTACTTCTCACTTGTCCTCGCCAGTCCACTGTATTTCAGGTTGCAAAGTTTCACACTCTGATTTCATAGTTCTCCAACATAGGTCAAATTTTATTTTATTTGGAATGTCCTCTTGCTAAGTCCAAGTTCTCAAATATTTTTACTCAACTAAAACATTCCTCCTCTGTACAGATTTTCCTGGTCATTCCCATCTCAAACTTTTTTCAAGAAACTCCTTCAGTGCTTTTATTGTATCCTTGACAGTTCTTACCTCTGTTAACCTTGCTTCTCTATAGAGCACAACTCCTCTACTCCACTGTGGAGTGTGAACAGATTTATTTTCAGCTCTGCATTCTCAATGTCTGTCCTCACACTTTGCATATAGCAGGTATTCAATGTTTCTGAAATAAATAAATGAATGAATGAACTTTGAAAAGACTCTAAGATCAACATTTCAGTGAAAGGGGCACCAGATTAAACTATATGAGTTGGGAACAGTTTTCTGGATGAGCTGGAATTCACACAAAATGTTGAAAGATTGATATGATTGGATGGAAGTGTATGTTTGAGTAGAAGGCACACAGGTACTGTTGTAGGCATCTCTTCTTTTTTTGTCTAGATGGAGCAGTTCTGAGAATTCATTTGGGAACAATTGAGACAGAAGTTAAAGCAATTTTTCACTGACATATTGTGTGTTTGTGTGTGTGTGAAAAAAGCTCAAAAGAATTTGGCAATTAATAAGGGTAGACCTATAAATAAGGCTTGGCAAGAATAGTACATCCCAAACACTTACCATATAACCCTCACTCTGTAGAGTTAAAGTTTGCTTGTCATCACCAAAATTTTAAGATGTGCACTGGCCTATGTATCCAAGAAGTATTATACGAGATCCAATGGTGGCCTTAACTGAAGAGATATGCCTACATTACTACTCTCAGATGTCCAGCATGAGCCTCAGTTGTCCTTATGAGTGTTCACAACTCTCTGCTCTGACTAAACTAAATCCTTTATGCAACTGATAATTACTCAGACTTTCTAATGCAGAGATACGGTTCTAGTTGCTCCTTGAGGAATGGTTCCAAGAAGGAAGGCTAATTCTGTGAATACCCTCATACTCTAACAGAAACAGAAAGCAGCTTTTGTCCAAGCATGTACACAGGCAATGTGCTCTGGCTAGAAGTATTTCAGATATATTTCTTCACTCACTTGATGTGTTAACCCAGGCAAGACTTTCTCTACTGAATCCTCTGTGAAATAGGAGGTTTGACTCACTTGGTAACAATTCAAGTGCCTTATCTATTATTTAGAAGTAGAAAGAACCCCTGGAGAGTACTCACCTTATTATGGGTACAGAGTTCAACAAGATTTCTGTTGAAGGAAAACGAAGAAGGTGAGGCACTATACAGGCCCTAGCCCCACAGAACAAGGAAGGGTCATATATAAGACATTAAGTGAAAGAGAGATGAAATCATATTATCATGGGACTCTATCTACCACAGTTCCATCCTCTTGGGACCCCCAGAAATTATCCCTCTCAGGAATGGTTAAGAGTTTAGGGAGCCATGTACCCATAAACAACCTAAGACTTTAATGAACCCAATATTGATGCTTCACAACTTTCTAAAACTTTTGATTTTTCTCAAAAAGGCCTCATATCCAACTTCTTGCTCTACTCTTCATATTAGTTTCACAGGGGCTATGAGGAGATGTTCATTAAATTACATTTATCACACATGGACAATTAAATCCAAAGTGTTTATTTTTCTTCCAGAAGTCACCCATGGAGCTCCATGGGTGAGTGCTTTGTTCTCCCGGATTCCTAGCCCTTCGCTCTGAGCTTGCCTTGACCTGGAAATAAGAAAGAGGCAAAATAATGTAAAGTTCTCTGTTAAAAAATCTTTAATTTTTGCTTTATAAAAATAAAAATTTTTTTAAAGTGTTATAGATACTGATATTTGTGATAGTGAATATTTTGGCAGATTCACTATTTAATGATAGATTGTTTCTCTTAATGCTTAATTATAAAAATTTCTCAAACACTAAAAGTTCTAAGAATTTTACAGTAAATACCTGTGTGCCCATCATCTGGACTTAGCCATTACAATTTTACTGTATGTGTTTTATCATATACCTATCCCTCTATCCATACTTCTAACCATCCATCACTCCATCTTACTCTTTGATGAGTTCCAAATGCAATTATAGATACCAGTATACTTCCTACTAAATACTTAAGCATGTATATTATTAATATGACTTTAGCACTTGTTATAGCTCTTGTTCCTGCAAACTGAAACTGAAAAGGCATTAGAAAACATTTTAAGTATATATATATATATATATATATATATATACACACACAACTGCATATCTTTATCAAAATATGGAATATTCCAACACTCGGAATGTTCTCTTGTACCTTTTCCCAGTTAAAATCACTACTCAGAAACATTGTTATGATTTTTTTCACAATAGAGTAATCCTTCCAGTAATATAACTTTATGTAGATATAATCATACAATATGTACTCTTTTATCGTCTTTCTTTTCTTGAAATAATGGCTTTAGACTCATTCATGTTATTCACATATCAGTTGTTTATTCTTTTTATTGCTGAAAGTATTCAACTGTATGAATTTACCTAGTTTTTTAAAATTGACATATAAAAGTCATATTAAATGGAGTACAGTGTGTTTTTCTAATACATGAATACCATGTATAATGATCAGGGCAGTAACATATCTACCATCTTGGTATTTTGATTAGCTAGAAGGGTGTGTATGTGTGCCACAGAGAGACAGAGAGAAAGAGAAGGAAAGTGAGAAAGCACCGCCTCCTACGTGTTGGCCACACCATAATCCTTTCTCTTCCAATTCTCCTTTCAAGACTTTGGCATATATGCACATGTGTCCAGGGTGTTTTTCAAGCTGTCAGGTGTGGGACTTGAACTGCACAGTTGGCCTTGTGCAATCCAGCTGCTTAAACCACCACCCCACCAGTTGGCCCCACACCCACCATCTTAAACCTTGTTTGTTTTAAAATAATTGGTAAAGCTACCCTATGAAATCATATGTACCTAGGGTTTTTCAGGGAGGTCAGGAAAGTAAAGGGGTATTAACAGCAATATTTCTATTTTCTAGTCATAATTTGTTAGACTTTATACAATATATCTTCATAAACACTTTTGGGAAATTTTATTTGCTTAGAAAACTTTATTCTGGCTATGATGTTGTCCAATGTACCTGTATAATGTTATGAGCTCACTAGAAGTATGTAAGAGTTTTTTGTTGTTGGGAACAGCATATGGTGTAATGATTACGTTGCTAGACTCCAGCGTAGTCAACCACAGTTAGAGTCCTGGACCCGGTGGCTTAAAACTCATGCTGGGCGCGTGTCGAGTGTGCCCAAGATCCCGTGAGGATAATGGAGAAGAAGGGACTGCAGCATGGCCATCCCTCCTTGGTTGTGATTTCTTACTTTATGTCTCTCTGTCTCTGTCTCTCTTGCAAGTGCATGTGCCTATAGGGAAAAAATCTCAAAAAAAAGTTTTCCGTTGCTCTGTATTCTCATCAAAACTTGATATTTTTCTCATTCTTCAACTGGGTTGATATAGTGAGTATAAAACAGTGTTTCCATTGTGATTTAATTCATATTTGCTACATTCCAGATGGAGTGAACTTCATTTCCTAAATACGTTGGCTATTTTCATTTTCTTTACTGTGAATTCCCTGTTTGTGTCTTATAACTAATCTTTATTGGGTTCATTGTCTTTGTTTCATTGGTTAAAGAGGTTTTAATATATTTTGTATGCTTCAGAATAGTCATATGTGCTAAAACATTAGGTTGTCTGGAAAGTCACGACGTATTTTTCTATGCAAAAATGTGTCATGACTTTTCTGACGACCAAATAATTTAAAACTTGTCTTCTCACTTTGAAAATAGTTGTGACAAAGTTTTAAATTTCAATCTAGGCAACTTTATCAGTCTCTTTAAAAAAATGATTAATACTCTTTGGACTATTTATTTATCTCTTAAAAGGTTATAAAGATATTCATAGACTATATTCAGTGTTTTACATTTCTATTCTTTAATAAACATATCTCATCCACCTGAAATTGATTTTTGTATGTGAAATAAGAAAGGCATTTTGATGGATCCTTGGTTGCTTCAGCACTACTTATTGAAAAGCCTGTCTTTTTTCTACAGTTCTGTTGGACACCCATGCCATACACCAGATTTCCACATATTTCTAGGCCCTCTAGCTTATTTTACTTTAACAGTCTAATTTTGCTCAAATATTACACTGCCTTGATTATCATACCTTGAAGATATGTCATGATGGGCAGGGGCAGCCTAGTGACACAGAAAGTTGCACTGTGGGTGGTAACAGCTTTTAGCTGAAATTAGAGTCCAAGACTGAACACTGGGCTTACCAAAGTGAGTATGACTTGAATGTGGAACCCCAGGCTTGTCCACTACCTGACAGATACTAGACATTTTTTTTCCTTCCAGTTGTGCTATGGGTGTGTTTGCTTACACATGAAAGAGAGAGAGAGAAAGAGAGAGAGAGAGAGCGAGGAAAAGTGAGAAATCCCCCCCAGAGTAAATGGCTGTGCCATAACCCCTTCTCCATTCTCAGAATTTGGGGCCTGCATGCACATGTGCCTGGTGTAATTTTCAGACGGCCAGGTCAGGGACTTGAACAGCAAAGTCAGCCACGTGAAATCAAGCTACCTCAACCTCCACACTACCCAGATAACAGGCTTTTTGAGAAGACTAATGACAGGCATCAGAAGCTGTAAATATGGACACTAACCGTGTTCCAGTTGGCTACCCTCCCTCCTGTATATGGGAGCATCTAGGATGCATCATGAGCAGAGGAAGGCTGGCACAAACATCAGAGTCTGAGGGGAGAGAGAATCACAATCACAATGGCTGGGTGATGAGGCAGCAATTGCTTTTTTTTTTTTTTTGAGAGGTTTTTGCTATAGGGTGCGTGCGCTCGCCAGACAGACAGAGGGAGACAGAGAGACAGAAAGCAAGAAATCACCCCCAGGGGGGAAGGCCATGCCGAAATCCCTTCGCCTCCATTCTCCTCTCGGGATCTTGGGCACGCACGCACACCCGCCCAGCGTGAGTTTAAGCCACCGGGTCCAGGACTCGAACTGCAGTCGACTACATGGGAGTCCAGCGACATAGCCATTATGCTAACTGCTGGTCCCAGCAATTGCTTTTTTGAAGCAGCTGGATAAAGAGGGAAGAAAACAGTTATAGAAAGTTGTTAAAAGAGTTATAAAATGTGGTTTTAAAGGGCTGGCTCCATAGCCTAGAAGTTAAGTGGGCTGGAACCCATATGAACTCTCAAAATGTTAAAGAGTAAAACATTACACAAAGCTCAAAATATAGGTTTTTTAATCAAAAATAAAATTTTAATTAATATAGCTTTCTGTAAACAAAAATAAATGATTACATGTGTGTTCACTACATGATAATGTATGTGTGTATGTGTGTGAGAGATGATCTGCGAGATGATGCAGAGGACACTGCTCTAGGGACGAAATGGGAGCAACTCTTGCCCTAGGTTTCACCCTCCTCCCAGCACAATGCTGCAAGCAAGGTTGGAGAGTCGCAAGTTATTGCTCCCTTCCTTTTCCTTTCCCTTTCCCTCCCAAGATGATGGGCTGGATTAAACCAAAAGTCCCAAATTCCCAAATCCCATATCTATCTCCAGCATTTGACTCTGAACTTTAAGACTATATGAGATTGGGGCAGGATGGCAGCACAGCAATAAAACGTGAAGCTTTGTGAGATAGGCCCACATGGGAAGGTTGCCAATTTGTATCCTGAGACCTCCGTGTGTACACTGGACATTGTGGGCTGGATAAAGCTGGGGGTGGACTGTGGCTTCAGGATCCTGTGAGGGTATTTCTATCTCTGAAGAAGAAAGGGAGAAAAACAGACTTCCTGAGATTCACTTTAACTGGTAAAATGTTAAAGAAGAGGGCTGGTTCATAGCAAGTGTTCAGAAACATTTTTGTTAAATAAATGAATGCATTTTGCCACACCTGTAAAGTCACATACCTACAAAGAGAAAGTCTCAAACATTTCAAAGGCACCGGGAGCACATCTTTGGTAAAGGCAGGTGGTTAGCAGGCTCTGGCTCCCCACGGAAGACACTGATTTCTGAGGCCTCCAGGGAGGAGGAGAAAAATGGGGAGGAGAAAAATCCCAGGGTGAAAATGATGTCAGTTGAATTGTTTATCTCTTTGTCTGTCCTTTATAAGCCATCCCTTCTGTAGGATCCCTGGTCAGGCATGACTATCCTTCCTCTATGCCCAAGAAGTGGTCATTTCCTTAACCAGGTGAGTGGCATTCCAAGACCCCCCCCCACACACACACACACACACTTCTCTCTTATAGCTTGTTTTTTATGCAAATGAAGTTCATCTTCTGGGCCCTGGAATGACTTGTCTCTTCTCCCCAAAAATGATATAGTGGGACTTGGGTGATTGAATGTGAGAACTTAGAGAAAGGGAGGAGTCAGCGATGACTAAGTTTTCCAGTCACACTAATTGGGAGGATGACAAAGCTCTTACTAACATAGTTAAGTCAAAAGAGGTTTGAGATTGAAGAAGGGAAGTTTGTGTTTGGAGAGGCTAGGTGTGAAGGAAAGGTGGGAACATGTTCCCTGCAGAAAGAGCCAGACCATTAGATAGTGGTCGACCTGTTGTGGACCTGCAGGTGTTATTCTTAACATGTAATCATCAGGAAATGCCTTCTCATGCCTCCATGGGCTCTCCAACTCCAGCATTTTCCTATTTCAATTAGACTCCATGCGAGTGACTTAAATATTTAGAAGTCGGAGGTTGAGGTAGATCACTGTGTGCTTTATCAGTGTGAGCACTTCAGGGCAGGAGGAAGGAAGGCATTCTCTAAGTGATCATGTGCGTGGCCATTCACAGAACTGTTAAAGGCTTTGGTTTTGCCTGGTCATCACACCCATCTTCGTTTGCATCTTAGATGACATGTAATTAGAAATAGGAGATGGAGTGAAAGGCTAAGTAACGGTAGAATTGGAGGCAGAGAGGAATCAGGATCTGGGTGTCTGCTTGCCCATCACTTGGGCTGAGTGAGCATTCAGTTGGGTACCCAGTGAGGCAGCTCTACCAGGGAACAACTCAACCCACCTGGGGAGCTTAAGCCTTGACATTTTTATCTGTTCAAAGGCTCTTTTAACATTTTCCTTACTCAGTTAAAGTTCAGTGCTTTGGAGCCAGTTTCTTCAACTCTATGTGGAGAAATGGAATATAATCTTACTGTTTAGAAAATCTAAAAGGCTGGTAGTCACCACCTGTGGAGCTGGAAGTGTTCTCAATGATTCTTCATTTCGTTTCACTGCATTTAATTTCATTTCACCTTTTTTTGCAAAAATCTGTACCAAGTCTCATGGCTTCATAAGTTAATCTCTTAATAGTCATTTCACTATTGCCTCTAATAGCATGTGTATATGTAAAGGTTTATAGGGACACACACTGAAAACTCGTGAAACTCGTTTCACCCCTGGAACTTTTCTTTCACGCTCCAGGATCTTAGGTACCCAAGCTGTGGCCATGGCACCATTTGCAGATTTGTGGTTTCCTACCTAGAACTTTGGCCTCAGGAAAATAATTTTTCCATTTAACTTTCAGAATTTACACTTGTTCTCCTTTTCAAATCAATCCATCTAGCTCTGTTTGAGTCTATCTAATGCCATTGTTTTAGCCCATTCAAAATCAGATTTACCAGTTCCTTTTCTATTGTGTCTAAATCTTTAACTTTTTGTTAATTTTTAAGCATCCTTACATCCCAACCCCTCTCTTGGACACTGCTATCAAGAGCTCATTGGTGGTCTTTATAAAGATCTCATTCTCCTTTTACCATCATTGGCACTTTTTAACTTTGTTCATTCTTCTGCTGGTGCAAGAGAGCCATGGATGGGGGAACTTCAGGAAATGATTCATCTGTGACCACTTTTGTCCTGCTGGGCCTAACGGAGACTCCAGTTCTACAGCCCATTGTCTTCATTATCTTTCTTCTTGCTTATTTAGCTACTGTCGGTGGCAATTTCAGCATCCTAGCTGCCATCCTCATAGAACCCAAACTCCACACCCCCATGTACTTCTTCCTGGGAAATTTGTCCCTGTTAGATGTTGCATGCATCAGTGTCACTGTCCCTGCCATGTTGAAGCATCTCATATCCAATGACAGAAACATTTCCTATAGGGCTTGCCTCTCACAGCTCTTTTTCTTCCACCTCTTGGCTGGGGCAGACTGCTTCTTGCTGACCGTCATGGCCTATGACCGCTATCTGGCCATCTGCCAACCCCTTACCTACAGCACCCGCATGAGCCAAAGAATCCAGCAAGCCCTGACAGCCATGTCATGTGTCTTTTCCTTCACCAATGCACTGACCCAAACTGTTGCTGTGTCTACTCTTAAATTCTGTGGCCCCAACGTGATCAATCACTTCTACTGTGACCTCCCACAGCTCTTCCAGCTCTCCTGCTCCAGCACCCAACTCAACGAGCAGTTGCTCTTTGTAGCAGCAGTCTTCATGGGCGTGGCCCCCTTGATCCTCATCACTGTGTCCTATGCTCATGTGGCAGCTGCAGTTCTACGAATCCGCTCTGCTGAGGGCAGGAAGAAGGCCTTCTCCACATGTAGCTCCCACCTCACTGTGGTGGGCATCTTCTATGGGACAGGTGTCTTCAGCTACATGAGGCTGGGTTCAGGGGATTCTTCAGACAAGGACAAGGGAATTGGCATCCTCAACACTGTCATCAGCCCTATGCTGAACCCACTCATCTACAGCCTTAGAAACCCTGATGTGCAGGGTGCCCTGAGACGTGTGTTCATGGGGAAGCAGACCTGTATGTGAAACTCCGGTCCTCTCACCTTAACAAACATCATGGCACTGCTTACTGCCTTACGAGGTACTGTGATTAATACAGGCGGAGGTCGGGTAAGACTGAGTGGGGTCAGAGACGGGCTTAGGAAGGAAAGTACAATGAAAACAGTAATAGCCATTGTTTCTATATGACTGCCATGTGCCAGGCACTGTTCTAAGAGACCAGCATCTATTAGCTCATTTAAGCCTCATAACCTCATAGGGTAGACAAAGGTTTACAAAATACAGAACAGGAAACCGAATCTCAGAGAAAGTAACATGCTTTAAGTAAAAAAGCTAACAAATGTCATAGTTGGGCTTTAAACACAGGCAAGCTATATCTGTAACTATTGCCTCTCAAGAGTGATAAATCATTTCAAGGAGGAAGGATATCTGTAAGGTAGAAAGAGAGAATGGGCAATGAAGAGTTAAAAAACAAAAAACATCAATGGATAGAGAAAACAAATAAAATGTAAGTATGAGTTAAGAAGTTTCTGTTCCCTTAACAAATTTATAGTTGTTCCAGATTAGCTGGTACAAAGTGAGAGAACTGCTGAATGCCAATTTCAAGAAATAAACTAACCAAAAGAAAACAGATTTTAAAATCTAATTCTGAGGAAATGGGTTTGGAAAAACCATAGAGATGAAGTAGAGTATTTTCATACTGTACCAACAACAAATAAAAATTTATGTAATGAAGTTAATTACATATTTCATGTAAGAAAGAGGGTTGGCTCATATGCAAATGTCTTCCTTAGTGAATGCAGATCTTTGTCTCTGCTTACTTAAATCTGAAAAAAGGAGTCCAGCAGGTGGCATGGTGGTTAAGGCGGCTGGACTCCCACATGCCTGATCATAGTTCAAGTCCTAGACCTGGCAGCTTGCTTTCTCACTTTCTTTCACTCTCTGGTCAACTTCAAAAAAACAAAAGAAAATAACGACAATGAATATAATTAAATAAAAATAACTCTTAAAAAAAAAATCTGACACCAGTCCTCTTCCTCTGGATTGCTATAAGGAAGATAATCCATGTATTCAGTTTTTAATCTTTAAATAGCCTTTTTGCTAGTACAGTAAAAAGATTGCTTATTAAAAAGTTAGAAAGTACAAAAGATAAAAATAAACATCACCCACAAGTTCTCCATTCAGAGATAATCATTATAAACTGGCAGCTGCAGTTCTACGAATCCGCTCTGCTGAGGGCAGGAAGAAGGCCTTCTCCACATGTAGCTCCCACCTCACTGTGGTGGGCATCTTCTATGGGACAGGTGTCTTCAGCTACATGAGGCTGGGTTCAGGGGATTCTTCAGACAAGGACAAGGGAATTGGCATCCTCAACACTGTCATCAGCCCTATGCTGAACCCACTCATCTACAGCCTTAGAAACCCTGATGTGCAGGGTGCCCTGAGACGTGTGTTCATGGGGAAGCAGACCTGTATGTGAAACTCCGGTCCTCTCACCTTAACAAACATCATGGCACTGCTTACTGCCTTACGAGGTACTGTGATTAATACAGGCGGAGGTCGGGTAAGACTGAGTGGGGTCAGAGACGGGCTTAGGAAGGAAAGTACAATGAAAACAGTAATAGCCATTGTTTCTATATGACTGCCATGTGCCAGGCACTGTTCTAAGAGACCAGCATCTATTAGCTCATTTAAGCCTCATAACCTCATAGGGTAGACAAAGGTTTACAAAATACAGAACAGGAAACCGAATCTCAGAGAAAGTAACATGCTTTAAGTAAAAAAGCTAACAAATGTCATAGTTGGGCTTTAAACACAGGCAAGCTATATCTGTAACTATTGCCTCTCAAGAGTGATAAATCATTTCAAGGAGGAAGGATATCTGTAAGGTAGAAAGAGAGAATGGGCAATGAAGAGTTAAAAAACAAAAAACATCAATGGATAGAGAAAACAAATAAAATGTAAGTATGAGTTAAGAAGTTTCTGTTCCCTTAACAAATTTATAGTTGTTCCAGATTAGCTGGTACAAAGTGAGAGAACTGCTGAATGCCAATTTCAAGAAATAAACTAACCAAAAGAAAACAGATTTTAAAATCTAATTCTGAGGAAATGGGTTTGGAAAAACCATAGAGATGAAGTAGAGTATTTTCATACTGTACCAACAACAAATAAAAATTTATGTAATGAAGTTAATTACATATTTCATGTAAGAAAGAGGGTTGGCTCATATGCAAATGTCTTCCTTAGTGAATGCAGATCTTTGTCTCTGCTTACTTAAATCTGAAAAAAGGAGTCCAGCAGGTGGCATGGTGGTTAAGGCGGCTGGACTCCCACATGCCTGATCATAGTTCAAGTCCTAGACCTGGCAGCTTGCTTTCTCACTTTCTTTCACTCTCTGGTCAACTTCAAAAAAACAAAAGAAAATAACGACAATGAATATAATTAAATAAAAATAACTCTTAAAAAAAAAATCTGACACCAGTCCTCTTCCTCTGGATTGCTATAAGGAAGATAATCCATGTATTCAGTTTTTAATCTTTAAATAGCCTTTTTGCTAGTACAGTAAAAAGATTGCTTATTAAAAAGTTAGAAAGTACAAAAGATAAAAATAAACATCACCCACAAGTTCTCCATTCAGAGATAATCATTATAAACATTTAGCATATCATTATCAAATTAGTCATAATAATATATTTATTTAGAAAATAAAATTATTTTATACCTAAAGCCCTGTAACCTGCTCTTTTAATTTAATAATATAGGTGCACATCTTTCTATATCACTAAATGTAGATTTTCCTCATCTTTCTCTTTGATTACATAGTATTCCTTTGAATGGGTAGAACAAAATGGATTTACCACCCCCTTGTTAGAAAACCTAATTGGTTCAAATAATCTAGGCTGTGTGCAATGCTGCAAGAAGCATTTTTTAAAAAAGATTTTTGCCTTATTGAGCAAGTGCTGGGGAAGGGGAGTAATCACCCCCCCAGGGAGGATGGCCAAGACACAATCCCTTCTCCTCCATTCTCCTGCTGGGATCTTTGGCACTCATACACACATGCTGGCAGGAGAGTCAGGCCATCAGGTCTGGGACTTTCAATCCACGTGGTCAGCCACAAGAGTCCAGCAATGTAACAGGTATGCCATATGCTGGCTTTGCGAAAAGCGTTCTTGTACATCCATCTATGCATGCTCTTCTACTTGATGAAGGTAAATCCCCATGATTGAAGTTCCTGGGTCAAAGGGTATGAACTTTTCCAAAACATTCAAAAATATATCACCAAAGGGGAACCAGCAGTTAGTGTAATGGCTATGTCACTGGACTCCCATGTAGTCGACCACGGTTCGAGTCCCGGTCCCGGTGGTTTAAAACTCACGCCAGGCGCATGTGCGTGCGTGCCCAAGATCCCAAGAGGAGAATGGAGGAGAAGGGATTGCGGCATGGCCATCCCTCCTGGGGAGTGATTTCTTGCTTTCTATCTCTCTGTCTCTCTCTGTCTGTCTGGCGAGCACACACGCCCTATAGCAAAAATCTCTCTCTATATATATATATATATATCACCAAATTGAAACTCAGAAGAGGGTGAACACATTAACACTTCCACATTACCAGTTACTTCTATTTTTTTCCAATATGATAGGCCAAATGATATAACTCAGTACACATTTAATTTAAAGCTAATCACTAGTAAAGTTATATATATACATATATATGTTTGAGTAATATATATACAGATGAGTGTACGTACATAAAGAGTAGTACTAAAAATGTCTTTTATACAAATACATACATATATGTATATGTTTCTTTCTTTTTTTTTTTTTTTGGAGAGGTTTTTGCTATAGGGCACGTGCGCTCGCCAGACAGA
>NW_006204759.1:3501454-3509396 GCF_000334495.1 Tupaia belangeri chinensis
GGATGGTCATGCTGCAATCCCTTCTCCTCCATTCTTCTTTCTGGATCTTGGGCACACATGCACACACACCCAACATGAGTTTAAGCCACCAGGCCCGGGACTCGAACCGTGGTCGACTACGTGGGAGTCCAGCAACATAGCCATTACACTAACTGCTGGTCCCTATATGTATATATTTCTAAGATATTTGTGTTTTTTATACATTTCAGAGTACTCTCAATTTATAAATTTTATTAGTTCTTTGTTTCATGGATATTGCAAATATAATGCTCTTTTTGCCATATAGAGGTTTTAAATTTATGCATGGTCAAATTTTTTTTTTCTATAACATTTTGGTATCTAGAGTTTTTGTCCTGTCTTGAGCTGTCGATAGGTTCATGTACCTACTATCTGAATAGGATCCTATCTGTTTCCTGGCTTTAAGTTTTAAGCAAAGTTCCTTACCATTTCAAAACTGCTTTTCTTGAAATTACCAGCTGAACTTGCTATTGAAAGTAGTCAGATTATTTAAGAAATTGTGTGATCAATAAAATGTGGGGGGAAAAGGAATGGAAATCAACTGTAGATACCAGAGATAGTGTGAGAAGAGAGTGGGAAAGGGCAGAGGGTCAGATATAGGGGTTATATATATATATATATATACACACACACACACACACACACACATGAAACTAGAAATGGAAAATTATTGACGATAACATGTATGATTAAGCCACCATGTAGTATATTCTGGATGGGAAACCACATTTTGTATGTTGTGATGATGCTTAGGGGATGAATGTAAATTAACTAATTAAAAAAAAGTTTCAGGAGAAAAAAAAAGATTTTGTTGTGTAGCTTGAAGACTATGCCTAGAAAGAACATTTTTACATTTGAAAGGACAAATTCATTGATTAAAATCACACCTTTGCTACATATTCAGTATCCTTACAGTCTTGGGCGTATTGTTGGATTCATTCCCCAACACTGTGATTTTTCTGTTTTTGTTTCATTGTTGTTTTGTCAGAGGGCACATATGCTTGCCAGAGAGAGAAAGAGGGACAGGAGAGGAAAAGGAAGAATGCACACTCCTATGCGGTATGGTATGCCACAAGTCCTTCTCCATTTCTCCATCCTGTCAGAATTTTGGGCATGCACACATATGCATCCGATATGTTTCTCAAGCACTAGGACCAGGAGTTTAAACACAATCAGCCACATGGGACACATATGCATCTGATATGTTTCTCAAGCACTAGGGCCAGGAGTTTAAACACAATTAGCCACATGGGATCTGACTTCCTTAAACACTTAAGCCATGAGGCCAGCCCCCATCACTAGGGCTTTTACTCACTGGCATCACAAGACAAATTAATATATAGTTGTTAAGGTCTTTCCTATTACTCTTCTTCCCTACATTGGTATGTTCCGGTCCTGCAGCTACCTACTCGCATTTAGTCATCCTTCTAGATCAATTTTTAAGTCTGTTTGTAAAATTCTATAATGTATGAATTTAGAAAGAATTGACACCTTCTTGTATATTATAAGAGATTCAAAAATAAGAGCATGTCAAAAAAAAAAAAATGGGACCAGCAGTTAGCATAATGGCTATGTTGCTGGACTCCCATGTAGTCGACCGTGGTTCAAGTCCCAGACCTGGTGGCTTAAACTCACGCTGGGCACCTGCGCGTGCATGCCCAAAATCCCGAGAAGAGAATGGAGGAGAAAGGATTGTGGCGTGGCCATTCCCCTGGGGGATGATTTATCACTTTCTGTCTCTCTGTCTCTCTCTGTCTTTCTGGTGAGCACACACACCCTATAGCAAAAACCTCTCCAAAAATATATATATATTTAAATAAGAGCATATCAAACAGAAAGTTAGATTTCCTTTGCCAAGAGATATATAGAAATTATTATGAATGATTTGAGAGGCCACAAACATAGGACCCACAGGTAGGAGTAGTGATTTTTGCTCATTCTGCAGTAGCTGTCCGAAGACAATCTTTAAAACTCCCACACACCACTTGGAGCCTTGGGGATAGGGTCCATGTGAATTTACTATTCTGATTATTAGAAACATTTGGACTAAATGTTTGAACTAAACTAAATCAGACATATTTATATAAAAGTATAACTCAATTAAATTATTAATTGATTAAAAAAGCATTCACTAAGTTCCTAACAGGTACCAGGAATAATACTAAATATAGATAGTCAGAGAAGAATAAACACAAACTCTGGTCTCAAGATAACCCTTTGGTATTTGTGGAAAGCAGCCCAAGTTACAGAAACACAAAGGGAGGGACCAGCGGGTAGTATGATGATTAAGGCACTGGACACTCCCCCAGGGACGACCACGGTTTGAGTCCTGGACCTGGTGGCTTGCTTTCTCTTTTTCTCTCTCTCTCTCTGGTCAAATTAAAATAAATTAATGAATAAATAAAATTAAATAATAATTCTTTTTAAAAAAATGAAACACAAAGTGATTATAGGTATTGTGTGTTTGATGTCTTGCACATATACACAGTGAGGAAAAAGAAAAAGGCCTTTTCTGGCAGGAGAATGAAAGTATTAATAAAAGGAAACCTGAAAGATAGAGATTGAACCATGTGTTATAATATTAGTGGGTGTTTGCCAACCTGTCTAGAGAGGATGCCAGTCCAGGTGAAGTGTGACCCCACACTCCCTAGGGTCATTATGGTGGAAAGATAGAGTGAAGAGTTAAGACAAATGAAGAAAACTCTCTGGAGAAGTTTAGCTGTGATTGGAAGAAGGGAAGGAGTGTGGTAGCCAATGGAAAAACAAAATATTAAGAGATATTTAGATTTTTAGCTTTATTTAAATATGGGGAAAACTATATGTTTCTATGCTGGTAGGCAAACACGAACAAAAAAGAAAATGGTTAAGATACTCAAGACGATGATGGAGTGAGGTACAAAGGGATGTGAGAAAATGAAATATTAACAACAGAAAAACTTGATTTTCTATATATTGACATATTAATTGATTATGAGAAAGTATACATGGAAGTATTTATTGAAGAAAATATATAATAATTAAGCACTTACCTTGCAATACTTACACACACACAAAGTATATATATGAGAACTTATATACATATATGCGTATATATATATATATACACACACACATGCACACACATAATATATTCATCCATTCACACAGCAAGTGTTTATTGAAATCCTACTAAATGTCAAGACAATGGACTCCAGAGAGGAAAGCTCAGTCTCTAATCTCTAGCCTCGAAGAATTTGGTCCATTGTGACAAAGTGCTTAGTAATGTAAGTGGAATGGGTTACAAGGCAATGTATCACAACAGAGTAATGTATGTTGATGACAATTTTTGTTTTTGCTATAGAAAATGTGTGCTCACTGGAGAGAGACAGAGGGAGAGAGAGGAAAAATGAGAGATCACCTCCCCCAGGGAGGGTGGTTATTCAACAATTCCTTCTCCATGCTCTTCTCTGTATTTTGGGCGCACACACACACACACACACACACACACACACACACACCATTATTTTCAAGCCACTGAATCCAAGACTCAAATTCAGGGTTGGCTATGGGGGCGTCCAGCTGCCTTAACCTTTACACTACCTGCTGGCCTGTTGGTGACAGCTTAATATGTATTAGAACAAAAAAAGTGAAGTAAATTTCTAATGTTCACAGCATAATGCAGCTGGAGATGGTGAATATCTTCATATCCTTGATTTTATTAATACCACTATATATATATATATATACTTTGAAAAACCACTGTACCCCACAAAGATGTGTAAAGATTATAAGGAAATCAGAAATTACAATAAATGTTGTAAGTTATTTTTTTAAAGTTATTAAAATATAATCATTATCATCATATATTTTTATGTGAGCTATCTCTCAGCAATTTCATCAGAGACATACATTTATTTCTTGGAAACTAGTAAGAAAAATTATAAAAACACTATGTGGGCTAAGTCTGTATATATAACACTAAACATAGTAATAATAATTCTTTGCATGCAAGTAATACTTCCCAATTTGCAAACACTTTTTTATGTCTAGCATCTCACTTGATTTTTTAAAATAATCTTGTCTGGCCTATGGTGTAGGCATCAGTATTATTTTGTATTTTACAGATTAAAAAACCTGAAGTGTAATAAAACACAGTTGTCACTTGCTCAAGGTTACGAGTGTCAGAACAAATCCTAGAACTTGACATGCTTGAAATCTGGAAGATGTTTCTAGGGACTGGAATATTTGTAACAATTTTGAATAAAGTTGCATAGAGTCATTTCAATTATAATAAATCCTAGAAAAATATTATCATGTTCTTCCTTAATAAAACAAGAAGCAGCTATCTGAAATCTAGTACCAAACAATATATTTCATGACAAAACTCTAAAAATATTTCCTATAAACTCAAGGTGCCTATTCCAGCCATATTTATTTTAATAACTTGGGAAATTTTGTTACTTTGATAATGCATCTGGAATTAACTCGTTCACTTAATGGTTTTACCTGCCCTGATGTCTCTTCCTTTCCAAACTTTAGATGCCTACATTCATCATGCTAATGGACATTCCACATGAAACCAAACATATCATGATTAAATTCATCTTCTCTCTAGCCCTACTCTTTTTCTTATCTCTGTTCATTGGCACACCATCATTAGGTGGCCTCATAATTCAAACTGAAGGTCATGTCTTTCCTTGTCCTTAGCATCCTTGACCATTCCATAAATCTGTAAATGAATAAACATGAATCATCCACAAATATTCTGAAATTCTTTGTGTGTGGGTTTTTTGTTTGTTTGTTTAAATTCTGACTCCAAAATTGGCCTCTTTCCTGCCTCTGATTCCTGAAATTGGTGCCTCACATTGGTCTCTAGTGTTAGAATCTCAATTTTCCCTTATACCATTCCACATTCTGGGCCTTTCTCAAAGGGCCTGACCTTGAATTGCACAGCGTCGACCTCTTGCCTCATCATATTCTACAGCCCTCACACTAGGATATGGAAACTACTGGCTCTCCACAGATCAGGGATCTCAATCTGCTGAAGAGCAGTGGAAGAGCCCAGTGCTTAGCAACCTGTACTGAAAAAGGCATCTGGGAAGAAAGGAATGTGAACCAAGCCTAAATGTAGTGTGTCATCTTAAGAATCTGTCACACAACAGGCCTATGTGAGCAAGAAATATGCCTAGTCATCATCTTCCCACGATTGGTGTATAGGAAACTTCATAAGCTGGGCAGCATGTTTCCCAGTGTCTCCTGATGTTCTCCAAGTGGAAACCTATTCACATACCATCTCTTAATATAACACACTGTATACTTATTGGTGAAACCATCATTTCTATTAATAAATCTCTGAAGCTTTTATGCTATTAATACCTACCTATCACATATTTTGATCCTGCTTCAAAATCATGACCAGGTATATTGTCTCAAGGGTATATCCAAATAGGAGGTAAAGTTGTTCACGCTGTAAGAGTGCATCGTCGAGGGTCTATGATCCTGATCATTTGATATGCTGCCCTTATGAGCCTGACCACAAGTGTACTTATTTTGCCCATCTTTTATTAGATTTTCATTATTACCTTTTCACTTGAGAATGAGTTGCACTTTCTTGTTTCTTTGTATGGTAAGTAACCTGGTATTGTATCTTCGACATTGTAAGTTACACGTAGTAGAGATTCTGGATTTTGTGACATTCTTTTAAAGAGAGTTAGTTTTGTTTTTGTTTTGTATTTATCTAGAATTTATAGTTATCAGTGGGAGAATTATTCCAATAGGGGTTACCCTTCCTTTCCCAGAAGCTTTCTGCGTTGTCTTTGGCAAACCATGTAAACACTGAATCTTGTTTTTCCCATCTACAATATGGTGACTATATCTTTCCTCCTTTTTTTGAAACATTATGGAGCTGGAATGATGCCATAAATCTAATGTTTCTATAACAAAGTGCACATGTGAGTCAGATGAGAGAAATCCATAAGGACTGAGCCTCTGATTTCTCACTCAATCCCTGGGAGAGTTCATTTTAGGGCCTCTAGGTGCTAATTAGCTTCTGGGTAGAGAGAGCACTCAGGAAGATTCTCTTGGCCCCTTCTTCACACCCTCTATAAGACTTTCGGGGAAAGGCCACCTTGGGTCAGCTTAGTACTCATTCCCCCATCAAAGAAACCTACTTAGGGTACCCAGAGTGTTCACAGGAAGGTAAGTCCCCCCACCCATCACCCTTGGTCTTTCCACTACCCCAGACCATCTAATTTTCTTCCTTCTTGAGTAAAGGTGGGTGAAGATCATGAGTTATCTTCATGTGACCTTTTCCTTGTTGATAGGAGAATCAAGAACTGCAGAGTAAAGAGGGTGGTAGTTAAGTATCATGATGAGGTTGTCTGCTCTGGCTGAAAGGATAAAGGACAGAGCAGGCAAACAGGGAAATCCAATGATAACTGATTGGGGTAAAGGGTGGAGGAAATAATGGACAGCCAAGGAGACTATTTAGGATGAACTAGGCAGAGAAATAAATGAAATAAGTATTTATAGACTCTTTACCTCAATGTGAGCCCAGGTATAATACATCCTTCCATATTACACAAAGGAAAGTTAATTTGCCCTTCTTAATTTGCTGACACTGATGAAATCTGAAGCCAAGTTATCTGCATATCATTTCTCCTTCAGGAGACTGGGATGTTTTCTGTCCAGAGTCCTCTGTTTCCTGACCTTGGAGAGCTCTGTCTTTCTAGTTTTGCTATCTCCTCCCCACAGCTCATCAAAATCACTCTCTTATTCTTAGGTTGTTCAGAACCCAGACAGGTAGTCTGTCAACCTCCCTGAGAACTCCACCTTTAAAGTGTTTTTGCCCAATAGGACTGTATTCTCCTTGAATACAAGGGAATCTTCCCCCCTTAGTTTGTTATTTCCATAGCACTGTGGCCAGAAAAGTTCTATTTGATAGAGAAATCATGATCTCTCTCCTACCTTTAACACTCTGGAGGAGAGTCCCCAAGAGATGTGTATCTACTGTTCAGTACAAGGCAGGTGTTGCCACTCTGCCCTCCATCTGAGTGCAGCTATTGATAGAGCTTTGCCCAGTCCCAGAGTTGTGATAGAAAATGAAAACCTGATTATGCAATGTCTGAGGGACAGCTGCTGGCCTCGCATTGTGAGGTACCTTCTAGGAAGTAGATGTTGGAAAGGAAGGTACTCCTCTTCCTCCTGAGAGTCAGTATCGACCCAACAGAGTTTTCAGCCCAACAGCCAGCCAATAATTTTTGTAGAAAATAAGATGGAGGTGTTGTGCAGTCTCCTATGGTAACCTATTAGCTTCTTACTCTATCAGTTCTGAATGCCTCTCAGTGTGACTCTGGGAAAACTACTCCTTTTCATGGTTCAGGTTCCTATTTCTTTTCCTATATGTAAGTACTAGAATGATTCAAATCATTAGCTATGACATTAGAGGCAAAAAAGATGAATTAAAGAGTATGGTGATTAAGGAAGACTTTCTTAAGGAGATGGGGCAGTGATCCAGAATTGAGCCTTAAAGGACAGAGTATTGGTGGATAGAAGGGAGAGAGTGTTCTAGACAAGAGTACTAGTATAGTCATGCAGAGAGAGTGACCCAGCATATGCAATAGTCCAGAAGAAGGGGACCTCAAATATGCCTTTCCAGAGCTACCTGTCCAATCATACCCAACAGACCTTTGACTTCCTAAGTTTATTCCTCAATTATCCAAGCACCTGTGAGAATACTGTAACCACCATCATGTGTGATAGAGTAAAAGCCAGCTAAAAGTTCCCTGGGACTTAAATTCCCTTATTTTCCCTTATAAAAGTTCATTATCACCCCACACATACACACACAAACACCATCTATCTCACCTTGTCATTTACTAGCAATTCCATCTTTCCATTAGTTGATCTGGCTAGAAACTTTGGAATCATCCTTGCCTCTTCTCTT
>NW_006204759.1:3509427-3511765 GCF_000334495.1 Tupaia belangeri chinensis
CTTTCCCTCAGACCTCATACCCACTTTGTTTATTCTACCATTAAAATATATCCAGAATCCTACATTAAACAAATAATTGTTGAATAAAAGGATGAGTGGGTTAGATCTTGACTTTCTTGAATAGCTGTAGTGATGCTAAATTCCAGAACTTTGGAGATACCATTCTTCTCTTTATTGTACATAATGTCATTTACTGACCCTCAATATCCCTATGTCATCCAAGTTCTTTATGAAGCAATGTTGTGTTAAGATGAGGTCTTAGGAGTCAGGAAGTCTCATGTTTGAGACTCAGCTCTGTCAAGAGCTTTATGTCTTTGGACTCCTTATTTCACTTTTCTAACCCTTAAGATGTTGTTTACATAGAGATAGTAGTTACCCTATAAAGCTTTGTAATAATTAAATGAGAAAGTAAATATGATGTGTTTAACATAATACTCTTGGTATACACTTTAAAATTTCATTAGTATTTTCTAAAATTGCCTTCACATCTTCATTTTTTGTTTGTTTGTTCATTTTTGCAATAAGGCATATGCACTTGCTGGAGGAACAGAGAGAGATAGAGAGACAGAAAGAAAGAAATCAACCCCCCCCCCCCCCCCCAAAAAGAGGATAACCATGCCACAATCCCCTCTCCTTCATTCTCTTCTCAGGATATTGGGCATGCATGCACATGCGCCCAGCATGATTTTAAGTTGCTGGGTCGGGGACTTGAACCATGCTCAACTACATGAGAGTCCAGTGACATAACCATTATGCCATCTGCTGGTCCCCAGATCTTCATTTTTAGTCTCCTGTTTTTCTACCACTCCTTGCTCCTCTGTTTTCTAACTCTCTCTTGTATCTCTTTTGATTTCATAGGATCTTGTCCTTCTGTTCATCTCTTTTATGTTGCTACTCTCTCTATATTGTGCTTTCTAGAACCTCATGTATTCATTTATTCACTGAGATAATCAGAGATGTGAGTCAGTCACCACTGTACACAGACATGACCTTAATAGTTGTTAAAATACAAAAATAATTCTATATCATGTTGGTAAATAGCCACTGTTCCAAGTCCCCAGACTAGTTCTCTCAACGTCAGCCTTTCCTTGGGACCCCTCAATCTTTCCTTGAAGGGTTGATGTTGACATAGTAGGGACCTTCAGGAGCCTAGTCAAGTTCTAGGCTGGTATTCATTCTGATTGGCAGGTGTCCATGCCATAACACTACAGCATCCAGTAACCATATATTATGTGTCTTCTATGTGTCACTCTTCCCTTTTGGCAGGTCCAAAACTTCTCCTCCCACTACATCTCTCAGCAGTGTCTTATGGAACCAAGTGCCTGGGGGAATAGGACAACTGTCACTGAATTCATCCTTCTTGGTCTGACAGGGAATGTAGGACTACAACCCATCCTGTTTGCTGTCTTCCTCTTTGCTTATGTAATCACAGTTGGAGGCAACTTCAGCATCCTGGCTGCCATCTTTGTGGAACCCAAACTCCACACTCCCATGTACTACTTTCTGGGGAACCTGTCTCTGCTGGACATTGGGTGCATCACTGTCACAGTTCCTCCAATGCTGGCATGTCTCCTGGCCCACCAGTGCAGAGTCCCCTATGCAGCTTGCATTTCACAGCTCTTCTTCTTTCACCTCCTGGCTGGTGTGGACTGCCACTTGTTGACAGCCATGGCCTATGACCGCTACCTGGCCATCTGTCAGCCTCTCACCTATAGCACCCGCATGAGCCGGGAAGTCCAGGGTGCTCTCGTGGGCATTTGCTGCACCATCTCCTTCATCAATGCTCTGACTCACACAGTGGCAGTGTCTGTGCTTGATTTTTGTGGACCTAATGTGGTCAACCACTTCTACTGTGACCTTCCACCTCTTTTCCAGCTCTCTTGCTCCAGCATCCACCTCAATGGACAACTGCTCTTTGTGGGGGCCACCTTTATGGGAGTGATCCCTATGATCCTTATCTCAGTGTCCTATGCCCATGTTGCAGCTGCCGTCCTGCGAATACGCTCAGCGGAGGGGAGGAAGAAGGCCTTCTCCACGTGTGGCTCCCACCTCACTGTGGTCTGCATCTTCTATGGAACTGGCTTCTTCAGTTACATGCGTCTAGGCTCAGTCTCAGCCTCAGACAAGGACAAAGGGATTGGGATCCTCAATACCATCCTCAGTCCCATGCTAAACCCCGTCATCTACAGCCTCCGGAACCCTGATGTGCAGGGTGCCTTGAAGAGAGTGCTAACAGGGAAGAGGCCCCCAGCATGAGGAGACTGGGGTAGCAAGATGTCTCTCCCACCTTGAGCACCCCCTACCCTGACTTTCTTGGGTTGAAGGCCTAAGTGTAGGG
>NW_006204759.1:3511796-3540768 GCF_000334495.1 Tupaia belangeri chinensis
TTTCAGTGTGGGTTGAAGGAGGGAAAGAAAGCTGATAGCATGTATCAGGGTAAAATATTGTTTGCTTTAGATTAGGGGGAAAAGCTAAACCTTAGGTAAAAGAGAGTTCCTAAGCTGTTAATAGAAAATAGATTAAAGATAGATAGAAGAAAATTGTAGTATGAGACAGGAAATAGGAGAGAAACTGTATATTTTGTATTTTTAATTTAATAACTGTTCAATTGAAATATATTTAAAATGTTAATAAAAACAAAATGTTTGACCCCCTTTTTAGATAACTATATTTGTACCAGAGTATGGGGTCTGCTTTTTTAAGGATCTATTTTAAAAAATAAGTCTAAGGTTGTGAAATCAAGTTGGGGTTTAACATACCTGCCAGCATATTCTTCAGAGCCAAGACATCATTGTAATCTTTTCTGTATTTCTTGCAGCTTCTTTTATTTTCCCTTACTAGATTATACGCTCCATAAGGACGAGATCATGTCTTATATTATACTGTACCCTCCAAACACCCAAAGAGTGCTGAGTAGATAACTGATGTTCACGCAGTCTTGTGGATTAACTGATAATAGAAAGCATGGCCTAGGGAAATAAATTTGTTTTCTACATAAAATGTCAGTAAAACTGCTAGCTGTTTCCAAAATACTCTTAAAGGCCCAAGATGAAGACAGCATTAAGACTTACAGGATGTTTTTAAAAAGAGAAACTTTCTTCTGATGAAATAAAAACAGTCGTTGAAATCAAGAATAACAAAAACTGGGGCAAGCAGGTAGTATGGTGGTTAAGGCACTGGACTCCCACATGGCCAACTACAGTTTGAGTCCTGAACCTGGCAGCTTATTTTCTCAATTTCTCTCTCTCTCACTGGTGAGCACATGTGCCCTACAGCAAATTTAAAAAATAATAATAATAAATTAATTTAATTAATAATTCTTTTTTTAAATAAAGAAAGAAGAAAAACTATCCAAAACTAAAACTGAAGATGTGTTTTCTTCTTACAAAGAATCAGAAAGAGAGAATTGAATTTGCAAAAGCTGAACGTGGAGCATCAGGGTGGGAAATTCTGTAACATCCATAGACTGGGAGCATATTGTAGAGAAGTGAGGTAATAATAAAAAATGAATCATTATAAATTATGCCAAAGTGTCTGTCTTTCTTTATGTACTAAAATGAGTAGTTTTTATCTCTGCTATGTAATTATGAGTAATTGATGTTTGATATAAATCATTTCAATAGAAGATTTTTTTAAGAATCATCTGTTCAATTTTATTTATTCATTCATTTATTTTAATTTGACCAGAGAGAAACAGAGAGAGAGAGAGGGAGAGAGAGAGAGAAGAGGGAAAGTCAGAAAGCGAGCTATCAGATCCAGGACTCGAACCATGGTCGGCCATGTGGGAGTGTCCAGCACCTTAACCACCACGCCACCTGCTGGCCCCAGAAGATTTATTTTTGCTTTAAAAGAAGAATGAATGTATTGGCATGAAAAAATATATAGCAACTATTGCTAACATTAGAAAATTATGATAATGTGACGTGTCTATATATATATATGGGGTGAAAAACTCCTGGAGGACAACCCCCCCAGATGCAATTCCCTCCATGGAGGGGGCATAGGACTGGAGAGGGCAGTGAGAAATAGAGGAGAGTACTCAATTTTTATTACATTTATTCTGGTATTTTTGGAAGTTTTTCACTGAGTTCTGTCATTTAATATATATATATATATATATATATACAGATTTTTTTAAGGTACAAATTGTGAAAATGTGGGGGTTGAGGGGAAGAGGTAAGGCAAGTTGACTCTGGAGTTTTCTCTCTAGTCTTTAAAGTATCCTCTGTCATCCTCATCCTTGAGGAAACTAGTAAGTTGGCCCATTCATTCAGTACAGGACTATTCTGTTCATTTGATCAAGATTAAGAGAGCTGGAAGAGACAAGAAGTAGTCGTCTTTGTCCATCCCTCCTCTTTTGAGTTGAGTCAAACCAACCATTCCTATTCTTAAAAGAATGCCCACGGTAGACTTCCTTACCCTTTTCTTATCTCCTGGCCTGAAAGATTGAAATCCTGCCTTTCATTCCACACCAATTCTTTATTATGCACCATCAACATCCCTTTCCCTCAGCACCCACTGCCTCGTTCTGATTATTTTTTTAAGGCTTTTGCCATAGGGCACATGGGCTTCCTGGAGAGAAAGACAGAGGGAGACAGGGAGAGGGAAAGTGAGAAATCACTTCCTAGGGGGATGGTCACACTTCAATCCCTTCTCCTCCATTCTCTTCCCAGGATCTTGGGCACACATGCACACACATCCAGTGTGATTTTCAAGCTGCCAGGTCCAAGACTTGAACCACAGTGGGCCATGCACACCAACTACCACACCATCTGCTGGCTCCATAGTTTTAAATTTTTTAATATAATTACAGTAAAAGATAGTGAACCTTGGTTGGGATGCATGTGTGACCTATGTGAAAACAGGTTCATGGTCTCCTGACACTAAAAAAAGTACTTTGAGTAATATTTTGGTATAGTTACCCAAACTTCAGGTAGCTCACATCCAAGAGAACATGTTCCAGACATTATCGGTCCTCACGGGTTACTAAATGTACTCATTTTATCTCTTTCATGATAGAGAAAGAGAAGAGAGAAAGATGGTCTCATCATGGAGTGATTACTCCCAAGACCCCCAGCTCTCCAGCCAGCCAGGATCACACCTGGCATGTTTCAGTCCACCTAAGTTTCAAACCATGGTCTTCCACATGGCTCCAACATTGCCCAGTGGCACTCCACCACTTGTGCTACCATGGCTGGACCCACCTGTAACCTTGTGAGCAAATCCACAGTCCATTTGTCAAGTTCAGCATGTGATATTTTTCTATACCATGGGCATCTACATGGATCTCCTTAGAGATGCTCTCTCATATATTCCAACAACACCTCCATCCCCATGTCTACCCTGCTGTCTATAGCCTGGCCATGCCTTCAGTACAGAGAAAGGCACTGTTAGGATCAGGAGAACTTTAACAGAAGTGTGTTTTCTCTTATTCTATTAATGCTCAACAGGATTTACAAAGCACTTGAAAATATATGTTCTTAGATTTTGCAATAGTACAGTTGAATGTCATGTACAGTGGCAACCAAGGCCTGTATTAGAAAGTGAAAAGCCAGTTTTTATTATCCTCACTTTGTGGGTAAAAAGCAGAAGTATGGCCAGCCAGTGGTGTGGTGGATCCTATATGGTCAACTGCACGGTTCTTGTCCTGTACTCAGAGACTTGAAAGACACACTGGGTTTGTGTGGAGGGTGTCCAAATCCCAAGAGGAGAGGGAGGAGAAGGGCATGGCCATCCCCCCTGAAGGGTACTTTCTCACTTTTCCCCTCTTTCTCTCTGTATGTCTCTCTAGTGAGCATGCATGCCTTATCACAGATAAGAAAAAGAAAGAAAGAAAGCAAGAAAGCAAGCAAGAAAGAAAGGGAGGGAGGGAAGGAAGGAAGGAAGGAAGGAAGAAAGAAAGAGAGAAAGAGAGAAAGAAAGGAGAAAGAAAAGAAAGAAAAAAGTACACAAAGGCAAGCGATTTGCCAGAAGGCACAGAGTTAGAAAGTAGGGCAGCCGCTGAGTGCTAACTCCAACCCAGTATCTCTATCTCCCACTCTGCCTCTATTATCACCACAGAACTCAAAATTAAACAAAGTGCTACTGACTCTAGGTCCAGTGAGTCTCAGAAACAGGAAAGGCGGAACCAGCAGTTAGCGTAATGGCTATGTCACTGGATTCCCTTGTAGTCAACTGCGGTTCGCGTCCTGGATCCGGTGACTTAAAACTCAAGCTGGGCATGTGTGCATGCGTGTGTGCCCAAGATCCCAAGAGGAGAATGGAGAAGGATTGCCAGGTGGTCACCCCCCCCAGGGTGTGATTTCTCACTGTCTCAAAAAAAAAAAAAGAAAGAAAGAAAGAAACGGGAAAGGCAGTTGAGTTGAACAGGGCATATAGGCCCCAGCATTCTAATCTAGCCTCTACTACTTTAATTAACTGTTTTTGTTTTGTTTGTTTTTTTCCAATTATAGAGAGCACATGCACAGGCACAAGAAAGAAGAACCCTCAAAAGGTATTGTCACAGTACAATCCCCTTTTCTCAGTCCTTCAGCTCCTCAGGATCTTGGGCTCCTGTGCTCATGCCTGGCGTATTTTCAGGCCAACCTGGGGATCCTGCCTGCAGTTGGCCATGTGGCTTCTGGCACTGTGGTCTGTTAGACCCTGAACTGTGTCACCTGGTGGGGCCACAGGCTATGTGATCTTTTTAAGCCTCAATTCCTTTATCTGCAAGATCAGTTCCTTCCAAATTTCTTGGACTCGGTTCATTTACCTACTAATCAATAAATTCTAAGACCCACATAGGATGCTAAAAGAATGAGGGCAATAAAAAACAACGGCAATTAAGTGGACAGACAACAAAGTCCAGAACAGGAATAACTCATGCCAGTGTGGATCACTAATGGGCAGAAGTTGGTTCTTGGGCTTCCTCAGCTGCAAGTTGTAGATGACAACAGGATGCCAGGAGGAGATGGGAAGCAAAAATTGAAACAGAAGTGAGCTCAGGAAGGAGTCTTAAACCATCAGCAAATATTTTACCTTGTTTTTAGAATCTGTGTTTATAGGATCTAAGGGGATAAAGATACCAGGGGCCCAAAAGGGTTCAGACCTTTATTGGTGCTTACAGGTAATTGTCCAGGCCACAAGAGAAGGAAAAGCAAATATGAACCAAGCATCTTCCGTGTGGCAGATAGCAGGCGAGGAGGCCCAGGCACCTTCTTATGTGAAATCAGCTGTGGTCATGTGATGACCACAAGGAAGAGAGAAGTTCGGAGACCTGGGGTCAGGGCCAACACTACTCCTTACTAGCTATATGACATCAGGCAGTTCAGCCCCTCTCTGTGAGCCCCAGTGTTTTCATCTGTGAAATGGGAATCAAGACACACTTCAAATGATTATTCTGAGGAGCAAATGAATTAAGATACATAATTACTGAGTTCACAAGTAGAGTAGATATTAAAACTCCCTTGGGTTTTGAGTTGTAGGAGTTACCATATTTCTAGATAAGAGTTTGTGCTCTCTCTAATGAGGGCCAGACCAGAGAAGCCTTCCCCCTCCCCCAAAACCTCCAGCCCACCAGGCGGGTGCTATGACCTTTGTATACTGGCCCTCACGTCTCTTGATTGAGCTAGTGAAGGACTCAGACCTCTAGAAGCTACTGTGCCCTCCACTTGCACCACTGGGCGAAAGCATGCTAAATCTCTTGGTCCCCAAACACTTTAGTATATTTTGATGTCAGACAAGAGGCAACTAATTGATAAACTTTGCTAAACTTCCCCAGTATAGCAGGGCCTCAGGAGGCACTCATCCAACAACTATTCTAATGAAGTTTCCCGTGGAGACATCCAGGGCCAGGATTGGAGAATGAAATTCTTACAAGTTCCACAAACAAAGCTCTCTAATTAGCTCCCAAATGAGAGTTCGGGATAAGGGGACTCAGGGGCTGAGGGAAGACTGGGGATTTGCTGATTGTCTTCTGTACCTCTGTTAATAAGGCCAGAGGGAGGGGATGCCCAGAAAAGATTTACTTTCCTTTTGGTCCTTAGTCTGAGAGAAACTGGGACCTTAGAGAATGAAGGAGACTATTAGGGATGAGTGGTTTCAGGAGGCTGTTAGCAAAACTCATTAGCAAAGTTGTTAAGATGTGTTCAACGGGAATCCCAGGGCTTGAGTTAGCCTCACCACAAGCACTGGCTTCCGGTTGCTTCCTTTCTGTCTGCTTATTGGCATTCCATTCTTCCGCCCTCCTTCACACTCCAGAACTCTCTTGTTCTTCATATTCACAGCCTGTCTATTTTTTAAAATTCATATTAATAAATGCATCTGCTTCATTTTTATTTTTGTAATGCCTATGACATTTTATTTCCTTAATGCCCTCCCTGTCTTGACCTTTAGGTTGTTTCCAGTGTTTCACCATCAAGAGCAATGCTTTGATATGCCTTTACACAGCTATTTCCTCCAATGGACCATGTATGTATGTGTATTTTTTTCAACACTTCTGTGACTGTGGACAGTTATTAGACGGACCATACCATTTGACTTTTCTCTCAATTGAATGAGAGAGCCACTCTAACCAAACCTAGGTATTATCAATTCTTTAAGTTTATTTCTTTCTCCCATAGTGAAAAAGAAGAGAAGCAGAGAGACAGAACCTGCAATAGGGTCTCCATGCTGCAATTTGCTGTCACACGCCCCCCACCCACACCAACTTGATGTACCCCACCATGAGGCATATCATTAAAAAAATACTACAGTATTGTAAGTGAATCAATATCTCTATTGCTGTTTTAGTTTGCATTTCTGCAAGTAAGGCTGGGATTTTCTTTGTATATTGATGTATTAATTCTTTGTCATACATATTGTGAATATTTTCCATTTCATGATAATGGTGTTTTGATGTAATCAAGCAAGAAACATACAGTTTTATATATTAATAGTCAAGTATATAAACATTTTACTTTCTTTTAGTTTTTTGTTTGTTTTGTTGTTGTTTTTGGTTGTTTTGTTTTTTTGTTTTGGTTTTGGTTTTGGTTTTTCTTGTTGTGTTTTTGTTTTTTTGTGTTTTTGTTTTGTTTTGTTATTGTTGTTTTTGGTTGTTTGGTTTTTTTGTTTTGGTTTTGGTTTTGGTTTTTCTTGTTGTGTTTTTGTTTTTTTGTGTTTTTGTTTTTTTGGGTTTTTTTGTTTTTTGCCATAGCACATGCACACATGCCAGAGAAAGGGAAAGTGATAATTCACCTCACCTCTGGAGAGGATGACCGTGGTGCAATTCCTTCTCCATTTTCCTCTCAGGATCTTGGTCATTCATGCATATGATATGATTTTCAAGCCACCAAGTCCAAGACTCGAACTGTGCTTCACCATGTGGGAGTTCAACACCTTAACCACCGTGCCACCTGCTGGCCTAAACATTTTACTTTATGATTTCTGTCCTTGTCACATTTGCAGCTATTTTTCCCATTGCAAAATTATGTAAATTTTCAGCTATATTTTCTACTACTTCTGTGATCTTATTTTTTACGTTTTATGCTTTGTAAAATTTATATCCACAACTTATGTTAGTACATGTAATATATGGATTTAACTCTACATCTAATATGACTCTATAGCTTGTAACCAAAGATCATTCCAGATAAGGTGTCTTCTTCTGAACTTCCTATTCTGTTACACCACAATGTTTCAATCATTATAGTTTTATATGATGTATTCATGCTGTTGTACCCCCCCCCTCCCGTCTCGAAATTCCCAAGAGACCACACCAAGGAACCAATTCCGATGTAAACATACAAGGGTCACTTTTACTCAGGCTCTAACCAGGACTCCCAGTCCCAGGACTCTTACCGGCACAACGGGTCAGAGTGAAGACCCCCCCGGTGTTAGTTGGGCTGGGTTTTTATTTGGTTGTTAGTGGGGAGGTAGAGAGGTGCTGAGGAATGCACTCAGGTGGCTACATGCCAGCTGTGGATTTCAAGAAACATAGTTGTCTTTTACTGATTGGTAAGAAAGTTACTTTTTAGACCTCTGGTATTTCCTTTCTTATCATTGGCCAGCCCCGGTGGGGTGATGGTCTTATGACCTCCTACATGATCAGCTCGCCTCCTTGAAATGGCGCCGATTCTCAGCAAGGGGGGGTTTACAAAATGGAGTTACTCTGGCCCTTCAACCTTTCATTCTTGAACTACTCTCTTTACTCCCTTTCCTCCCAAATGTTCCTTTTTTCTTTTAATTTTATTTATTTCTCCCATGACAAGGTGATAGAGAAACAAAAGTAGAATCAGGGATTTAGGCACACTTCATAGTGTCTTCACACCACAATCCACCCCCAGTCTCAGCTGGCCTGGATCATGGGCACGTGTGCCTCCAGTACGTTCAGGAAGGTCCTGGGATACAAAGCTAGGGCCTTTCCTATGTGGTTTCAGTTGTGTTCCGTTACATCATTACTTGTTCTTTATTACCTTCACATATTTTTTCCTTTATTGGTTATAGAATCATTTTTCTGATTGGAATTTTCTACCATTATGACTTTTTAGTTTATTTCTTTCTTCCAAGAGTGAGAACAGATAGAAAGCAAGAGAAAGAGCCAGTACCCCCAACAAGGTCTTGACAATGCAATCCACCCCAAACTTCAGTCAGCCTCTGATCATGAGCAAGCTTCCCATGTAGGTCAGCCATGCGGAGTGTCACAGTTTACCACAGTGCTACTGTCTGGCCCCATTACAATTTTAATTAGAACTATGTAAAGTTTATGCATTGATTTGGGGAAAACTGATGGCTTTATAGTATTAGAATTGCCCAGATAGAGACATGATATGGTCTGTCCATTCATGCAAGCCTTATTTCTATAGAAGAGTTTTGTAGGCTTTTAAAAATGAGAACTTCTGGGCATGTGAAGGAGCTGTATCCCACATGGCCAACTCCTTGGTTTGAGTTGAGTTCTGTTCGAGACAACTTGAAAATCACTCTGGGTATGTATGTATGTGTGCCAAAAATCCCAAGAGGAAAATAGAGAAGTGAATGTGGCATGGCCATCCTCCTGGGGGGTGATTTTTTTTTTCTCTCTCTTAAAGGGTGCATGCCCTACAGAAAAAAAAAATTTAATTTTACCTTTTTGTTAAGATTATTTCAGAGTATGTAATTATGTTTTTTACGGGCTAGCAGATGGTGTGGTGGTTATGGGCACTGGACTTGCACATGGCTGACCATGGTTCAAGTCCCAGACCTGGCAGCTTCCTTCCTCACTTTCCCTTTCTCTCTCTTGCTCTGTCCCTCTCTGATCAAAATTAAAATAAATTAATTAATTAAATAAAATAAAAATAATTCTTTAAAAAATAGTGTTTTTTTTTCTATTGTGAAAAAATCTTTTTATATGACATGACTGTTTTGGGACTCATGATACATATTGCTAAATTTTCTCTCAACAGGAAGTTGACAGCTTTAACTTCAATTATAAGTGATCCATGTCAGGACTAGCAGTTAGCATAATGGCTATGTCGCTGGATTCCTGTATAGCTGACCGCAGTTCAAGTCTCAGACCTGGTGGCTTAAACTCATACCAGGCACATGTGCGTGCATGCCCAAGATCCCAAGAGGAGAATGGAGGAGAAGGGATTGTGGCGTGGCCATCCTCCCTGGGGAGTGATTTCTCGCTTTCTGTCTCTCTGTTTCTCTCCATCTTTCTGGTGAGGGCACATACCCTATAGCAAAAACCCAAAAACCTCTCAAAAAAAAAAAAAAAGAAGTGATTCATGTTGATTGCACCATACCCTCACAAGCATTGTTTCTAATCATTGCTAACTTGAGAGATAAAAATATATAATAATTTCACCTTGCTTCTTCTGCTTACTAGTGAAACTGAGTATTTTCTTCTATCTTCTATCTGCATTTTTCTCTTCTGTAAATTGCCTTTATGTTCTTGGCTTATTTATCCTTGAGAACTCTGACTTCATGTGTATAAGTATTAGACCTTCACAGGGTAAAGATATTAATCTTTTCATATCTTTTGTAAATATACCTCTATGTCTGTTATTTGCCTTTCAACTTGGGCAACTTTTTCATAAGGTTTTAAGACTACTTATGTAATCAAATTTATTGATTTTTTTTTCCTTTCTGCCTTTGTTCATTGCTTGTGTGCCTAGCTGTTAATCCATTCTACTTTTATTTTGATACATTTTCTAATATAAAAGAGGTCTTCAAAAAGTTCATGTAAGACATATATTACAAAAAAACTATGCATGAATTTTTCACACCAAAGTAAACACATACCGAAATTCTATTTTCCCACAAACTTTTGAAATCTCCTCTTACGTATCCAAGAGTTTTCTTTTTCCCCGAAAAAAAGAACAATTACCTCATCACTATTTATTGACTATTCTACTCTCCACTCCACTGGTCTATGTTACTTAATTTGTGATGCACATATTATTAGAAATCCAAAATCATGTTTCTTGTCTTTGCCTTCCATTCCATCAAGTGTCTATTTCTGAATCAGTAGACTCTTATTATTGTTGCATAACACTCACAACAATGGTCCTCATTTTACTTCTGTTGTTTTAGAAACCAGCCAGAGACTAAGCTTTACATACATCATGCCATTTAATCTTCACAATAAAAATGTTATGAAGCAAATGTTGTCATTTTATTTTACAGATGAGAAAAGCTCAATAGATAAATAAATAAATAAATAAATTCCAACAAAGAATACATCATGTTGTAATCTTGTATTTATTTGTTTATTTATTTTCCAGTTTAAGGATATACCACCTGGTTTCTCTAAATCCCCATTTATCTCAGTACCTTCAAGACTACACACATTCCCTTTCTCTCATAATTCTAATTAGATTAAGCACCAAATCAGCTAAAAAGCTACCCAAGGTGCCAAAGCATAACAAATACTAAAGCATCATCACAACATGGACAGCTTTTTTTTTTTTTTTCTATTTCTTTCTTTTTTTTTAAAGAATTATTTATTTAACTTTATTTATTTATTCATTCATTTCATTATTTCAATTTGACCAGAAAGGGACAGAGTGAGAGAGAAAGAGAGAGAGAGAGAAAGTGAGAAAGCAAGCTGCCAGGTCTGGGACTCAAACCGTGGCTGGCCATGTGGGAATCCAGTGCCTTTAACCACCACACCACCTGCCGGCCCCTCTTCCTTTTATTTCTAAGAGAGAGATTTTTGCTATAGGGCGTGTGTGCTCGCCTGATAGACAGAGAGACAGAAAATGAGAAATCACCCTCCAGGGGGAGGGCCTTGCTGCAATCCCTTCTCTTCCATTCTCCTCTCAGGATCTTGGGCACACATGCACACACCCAGTGTGAATTTAAGCCACCAAGTCTGGGACTTGAACCTATGCCAACTACATGGAAGTTCAGTGATGTAACCATTATGCCATATGCTGGTACCCCTAGCCAGCATTTTCTAACTTCCAACCACACTTTCCTCAGCACGGTTGTCAATCCACTCAAATTTCCTCATGCAACTCCTTTTGTAACTGGAGAAGTGTCAATTTACTACCAGATCCTTGCTGCTGAAATATACACAACATACTATGGAAGTTTTTTTAAAAAATTTTTAAACAAAGCTATTTATCGACACATTGCTGTTATTTTGACCATAATTTTTAAAAACCTTTACAATGTATTTCTTTCATAAGCAATGGTTTTATATTTTTAAGCCATTGTTTCTAGTGAGAGAATCAAAACTGATACTAGAATAAAAACACTGCTCTTCCTGTTCATTGGACTTTGAAAAACACAGTAATGATAACAAAGAAGCAATAAAAGGTTAAATGCTGGAAAAAGAATCCATGGATATTTTGTAAAGTAATTATCAAAACTAATCAATCTATTCTTAATTTTGTGCACTAAATCTAATTCATCTCTGCTCCCGTATTTCTTTTATTCTTTTTTAACAATTAATTTATTTACATTTAATCACATCTTTATTATAGAGTATAACATGTTTTTCCAGTACAAATACTATCCATGTCAGTCAAGCCGAAGATATTACTCTATAACTTATCAGCAAATAGCTTCTCATTTTTTTGTCAATTAAGCATATTTTTACCTTTTTTTCTCCCCCTTTCTCTTCTCTCTTTCATACTGAACTTTTTTTCCACATTTTATTGATTCACAAAATACTTTATACTTAAAATATGGACAAAGCTAGAATCTAGTGAGAAGTGCACTGTAATTTTCTTCTAAAACATTTTTAAAAAAAAGTTACATTAATCCCCTGTGCATCATCACAGCATACAAAATGTGATTTCCCATCCAAAATATATTGTATAGTGGCTTAATCATATATGTTATCGTCAATAATTTTCCTTTTCTATTTCATATGTATGTATATATGTGTATATATCTTAACCTTGTTTCTCACCTTCTGCCATTTACCACTCTCCTCCCACACTATCTCAGGTGTCTACAACTGTTTTCCATTCATTATTCCCCCACATTTTATTGATTCACAAAATTTCTTAAATAATCTAACTACTTTCAATGGCAAGTTCAACTGGTATATACCTATCTGTAAATACATGTCTGACTTTAGCTGTGAAACTCTGGAGTAGAATGAATATACTATAAGGTAGCACCTGGCTGATGCTATATAGCTTACTATGGTCATTAAATGGGTATTTTAAAATATATTTTTTTTAATTTCAAGAAAAGCAGTTTTAGCTTTAATAAATCAAAGAAATGCTAAGGAACTTTGCTTAAAACTTAAAGCCAGGAAACAGGTTAGGATTCTGTTCAAATAGTGGGTATGTGAACCTAATGACAGCTCAAGACAAGACAAAAATCCTTAAAATCAGAAAACAAAGTCTACAAGAAAATCAGCAATGTTTTAGTTAAAAATCATAAAATGCTATTTCACCAGTTCAGTCTCATGTACTTAATCTATCTCCTGTTGTGGTTTGATCTTCCCAATTAAATTCTGGGATATAATATTCAACTCCAGACTTGTCTCTATGATTAAGCTGGCCACCTTTAAGTTTTTGAACTCTCATTTCTGTGTGTCTGTATTTAATTTTCCTGGTATAGAACTACCTTCAAAACTTCTTGGAGATCTGGTCTGGTGCTGGTAAATTTTTTCAAGTTTTGTGTATCGAAAATGTTCTTGTCTTTTCTTCCTATATGAAGGATAATCTTGCTGGGTACAGTATTCTTGGTTGCAATTGCTTTTCCCTTAACACTTTGAATATATTTTCCCATTCTTTCCTCACTTGCATTGTTTCTGATAAGAGTTCCCATGTTAGCCTGATGGGATATCCTCTGCAGGTAACTTGATGTTTCTCTCTTGCCAATCTTAGTATCTTGTTTTTCTCTGTGGTTTTGGTCAATCTGACTATAATGTGTCTTGGAGAAGATCTCTTGTGTTGATTCTATTTGGGGTCCTTTGTATTTCTTGGGACTGGATCTTTGAACGCCTCTCTAGGTTTGGAAAGTTTTCTCCCAGGATTTTATGGAATAGATTATCAATGCCCTTAAGAGTCTCTTTGACATCTGGGATACCAGTTATCCAGATGTTTGGATGTTTGATGGTATCTAGTATTTCTCATATATTATTTTCATTTTTGGAGCAATTTTCTCAGTCTTCAAGGTGGATTTTTCTAGGCCAGCGATTCTATCTTCTATGTCTGAGATTCGATTTTCTGTATGATCTAGTCTGCTTTGAATACTTTCAAGGGAGGTTTTGACTTCCTGTATTATAGCCTTCATCTCTAACAGGTCCATTTGATTCTTTTTTAAAATGTGTATTTCCTCTTTTAGATCTTGCAAGAATTTCCTCACCTCCTGGAACTCATCAGCTCCTTTCTCCTGTCTCTTCTGCAGTTCATTGTCTCTCTTCTTCTGTTTCATTTTCACTCTTCGTGCATCAGATTCAGTGGGAATAGAGGAATATTCTGACCAAATCATATTCAGATGTTTGGAAGCTGTTCACTTGGTCCTGTCTACTTAGTGTTTAGAAGCCACTAGAAATGAATCTGGAGTAAGAAGTCTCAGCAGAAAATCTTCATTTTTGGCCTAGGAAATCAATATTTTACAGCTGAAGTTCAGTATCCATCTCAATGGAAGCTTTTCAAAAGCAGAAACTTTTTTTTTTATTAATTTTTTGTGATAAGGTGTATGGGCTTGGTGGAGAGAGACAGTGGGAAGAGGTAAAGTGAGAAATTACCCCCCACAAGGGGAGATGGCCACATGACAATCCCTTCTTCAATCTCCTCTTGGGAATTGGGGCACACACACACACACACACACACACACACACCTGGCATGAATTTCACGCTGCTGGATCCAGGACTCGAACCACAGTCCACCATATGGGAGTCCAATGCCTTAAACATTATGGCACTTGCTGGCCCCTAAAAGTAGGAAACTTTCCTTGTTAAAGCTGATCTGCCTTTGTTCAATATTCTCTGATATTCATGTACGAATAAAAACATGTCACCAGTCCTGACCTCAGTCACACATCAGTCATTTAAATATAATAGTGAAGCAAGCTAAAATTCTGAAACTGAGTAACTCACAGCAAGTGGTTTTTAGTGAAACAATTCACTTTTTTCTTAATACCTAAATTTTAAAAATCTTTAATTTGCATTATGAAAAGTTGTCTAGTATGGAAAACCATATTAGAAAACTGAAGAGAGAGTAAATAGAAAGTATTTTAGTAGGACCAGCAGTTAGCATAATGGCTATGTCGCTGAACTCCCATGTAGTTGACTGTGGTTCAAGTCCTGGACCCAGTGGCTTAAACTCATGCTGGGCGCGTGTGTGTGCGTGCCCAAGATCCTAAGAGGAGAATGGAGGAGAAGGGATTGGAGCCTGGCCATCCCCCCTGAGGGGATGATTTTTCGCTTTCTGTCTCTCTATCTGGTGAGCGCACTCGCTTTATAGCAAAAACCTCTCAAAAAAAAAAAGTGTTTTACTGATACAGATGCCAGAAAAACAATTTTCATACATAGTTTGACGAAACATTAAAATTATACTCATATAAATTTCCTCTATCCTTAAAAATTGTAACTAGTGGTGTTCAGATATGAATAATGAAGAAAAAACATGAAATAAAAGAGAATTTCAAATAAGTTAATATGGTATGATCGATGTAAGTTCTAATCCCATTGTGGACAGAAGTCTGACTACTTTTCCTATTTTTCAAAAATCTTTCCAAAAGGGGACTGGGGAAGTCATGCCCACAAACATTAACAGATCATTTACTTTCTATTAACAGGATTCTTCCTACCTCCTGTGCCTGGCATAGTATCTTTGAGATGTATATTTCAACGGATTAGTGTATTCTTTTGCTTATCTCTTCCCAAGACACAGAACTTCCCTTTTCCTTGAGATGTAGATTAAGCCTTTCGCGCACTCGCTTTATAGCAAAAACCTCTCAAAAAAAAAAAAGTGTTTTACTGATACAGATGCCAGAAAAACAATTTTCATACATAGTTTGACGAAACATTAAAATTATACTCATATAAATTTCCTCTATCCTTAAAAATTGTAACTAGTGGTGTTCAGATATGAATAATGAAGAAAAAACATGAAATAAAAGAGAATTTCAAATAAGTTAATATGGTATGATCGATGTAAGTTCTAATCCCATTGTGGACAGAAGTCTGACTACTTTTCCTATTTTTCAAAAATCTTTCTTTCTTAAACGTGCCCCACAGATAACTTTTCATTTTTCTGTTAGTTCTATGTTTTGCTTTTCTTTCCTCCCACCCTTGATTCCCCCTCTTCAATCCCACCCTACCCATTTCCCATCTGTTTCCCACAATGTGTCTGATATCTACAGTTGCTTTCCATGTTTTTATACCTTCCAATCTTTCCATTTCTGCCATACAGTGCAGATATTCAGGATTTATTAAGTGGGGATATACAGTTCCTCTCTTTCATGGTCTGGTTTGCTTTGCTTAACATTAAATTTTACGTATTTGTCCGTTTTCTATCAAATGCCAGGGTCTCACTAAATTTTAATGTGTTTCTTACTTAACTGACTGCCATGCATTCACTTCAGGAAATAGATAAAAAGAAATAGAAACCATGGCTCCTCTCTGCCTTCCAATAGCATGTCATGAGGGAAGCTGAGGCATAAATTCAGTAATTAAAGTTCTAGGTGAGCTAAATGGCAAAAAGAAAAAGTTTGGAGGGAGTACATTCAGGTCCAGTCAGTGCTGTATTGGAGACTAGACTGTTAATTTGCTCATAGCTTGGTCAGTGCCATATCATCCATCTCCCTCTCATAACAGTAGTCTAATTTTCATCATCCCTCTCTTATGCATCTCATACATCTTGACAGAAGGTAGGTCCAATCCCACCCATCTCCCTGGCTTCATCGTTCATTCAAGTAACTAGATTCAGACCAACCAGTACTTAAGACTTTCCCATCACCGACTGGCCACCTGTATAATCAAAGCAGGAGAAGTGAATTGTGATCCTACTTTGCCTAGGGATCTTTTTCTCATTCAAATTCATAACTTACAATACATCTTAGTGTTCTTCATTTTCTATCTTTTCTACTCAGTAATATTTAGGCGTGTCAAATGGTCACATTAATCCAAATGCAGCTTGATTTTTATCTGTTTGGCATTGCTCTCCTTTTGTTAATATGTTATATAAATGGGTCACAGACAACTTCTATGTATTGGCCCCTAGGTTTACATCTTTACTGCAGGATGAGATCTGTTAGCTGAAAAGTCTGTTGGTATCAAGTTCATATTTTTACACAGTAATAAATTATTTAAAATTATTTTAAAAATAGCCCAAATAACCAGACTTTTCATTCATTTAGAGCCTTCACACTTTGCCTACCTGAGGAAAACTCACCCAACACCTGCCAATTATAAATCAGATAGCCTTGTGCTTCTAAAACTCCAAGACACTGTTGCCTATTGGAGCCCTCTGACACAGAAACTTCCCACCATACTGCTGAGCAACATCACCCAGGCATAAAAGTCCTCTCTCAATCCCCCACTCCCTTGAGAGTTCCCTTTCTCTCCTCCGCATCAGAGAGAGAGAGAGAATGCAAGATTGAGAGTGAGAACGAAAAGAAAGAGGAAGAGACCAAAATAAGAAAAGAAGTACAACCAAGCCATAAGAGAATCAACGTAACTATATTGTACTTAGTCTTGGACTCCATCTTAAGAGATTAAACCTTAGGAAAACCAATTTTTAACTTCTCACACTTCATAATGAGTCTTATAGAACCTAACCTTTTATCTCCCTTGCAATAGATGGAACTTAATGCTTAATGAATGAATGTTAACAACCTTGCCGAGTCTTTAGATACTAGGCTATGTAGACAGAAAGGGGAAAAATGTCACCAACCTCCTTCCATTTCTGAGAAGATTTTATCAGTTTAAGCCTTGCAAAGCCACACCTAGACCTTCACTGCTTCTACACCAGGATCTAAGAGTTGTCTTGACTGATTCCATTTTGCTCCTCCTTTCCTGTTAGTCATTGCTTAGCTTTAAGCTACTCATAGAGAGAACTGAAACCAGTTATTCCATACTGCCTTCCATGCCTCACCTAAATGGTGGATAATAGTAGAGAAATTGTGAAAGAGGACCAAAAGTTTGAATACATGAATAACAAAGACTCCCTGAATAGACAACATAAAAAACAAGAGGAAAGAAACCATTAAGGTAACATTTTTAAAATATCTTTCTAGAACTTAAGAAAATGCCCAGATTTAAAGCATAATGGGTGAAAACCAACCCAGACCAAGGCAATCATTGCAATATTCCAAATCACCAAGTAAGACTAAAGGGAATAGTCTACAAAGTTCCAAAGTGGGGGAGAGGGAGAAGGAAATCATCTGTTCATAAAAAAGGATAAAAGTCAAGTAGACTTCCACTTAAAACAGCAGGCTAGACAATTCAGACTAAACATCCTCCAAGAATAATTACAAAAGCTCAACAAAATACTTTAAGATGTATTCTTGAAGGAGAAAACAAACAAACATAAACAAACAAACAAACATAAACACCAAAGAGCTCATTTTAAAAATTAAAGAATTGCCAGGACACAGGATGGGACCCAGAAAAGGTGGAGTTCCCCCCTATCTTTTCCTTAGAGACTTTCACTGATTTCAGAGGGGGCGGCCAAGAGGCTAAGAGGTTAAGTAGAGCTTTTGATCATTTTTAAGGTCCAAGAGAAAAGAGATTGGAGTTCAGGGTCTAATGAAACACCTTTATTTGGGGCCAGGATCAGAATGTCTGCACTTGAATGATCAAGGATACATGAAAAGTACACAGGCCTTTGCAGAGGGACTATAGCACAGCTTTATTCATCTCAGTTCTGGAAATTGGGCTGAGGTGATCCTGGACTTCCAGTGCTCCCACGTGCCTCGCAGAAGCAAATGGCCACCTAAGACATACATTATTTTTGCCAAAAATATTTGCAAATACAAGTACAGCATTGAAACTATCAGACAATGTAATGGTTACATCGCTGGACTCCCACATGACCGACCACAGTTTGAATCCCAGACCCAGAGGCTTGACACTCACCCTGGGTGTGTGTGGATGTGTGCCCAAAATCCCAAGAGGAGAATGGAGAAGAAGAGATTGCAGTGTGGCCATTTTTCCAGGGGGCGATTTCTCACTTTCTCTCTCAGGCTAGTTCATGTGCCCTATATAAATAAAACTCTCTAAAGAAAAGAAAAATACAAGTACAGCACACAATTAGCAGTCATCAAGCATGTGAGGAGACAAGATGACATAAACAAAAACCATCAGAAACAACAGACAATAGAAATAGACCATTTGGGGCTTCGTAAATTCAAATCACTAGATACGAAATTTAAAATAACCAAGCTGATTATTTTTTATAATTTTAATTGTCTTGTAATAGTTTTATATATTTGTGGAGTATAGTGTGATCTTTAAAAACACAAATATAATATGTACTGATCAAATCAGAGTAGTATATCCATCATCATAAGCACTTACCATTACTTTGTAATATGAACATGCTTATTGTTTTTAAGGAGCTGGGGGAGGGATTGAGAATGGCAGTAGAGAATTAAAAAATATTTTTTAAATGGAAATTTTAGAACTGAGTAATATATAACCAAAATAATCTATAAGTAGGCTTAATAGTAGATACAGCTAAAAAAAAATGGCATTTAGGAACTAGAAGATAATTGAGAAGATATCCAAAGGAAATCACATGGATTTTAAAAAAGCCCAGTGCCTTCCAGTCTTTCCATTTCAGACATACAATGTCTGTCTTAGTCTGGCTTACTTCACTTAACGTTAAATCTTCTATATTCATCCACTTTGTATCAAATGACAGGGTCTCGTTTATAGTAGCAGAGATGGCAAATGTAGAGCCAGAGACTGTATAGAGGGGGAGAGGGTGGGAGGAAAGGCCTCAGGAAAAAAAATAAATGAAACAAAACATCTAACAGACATAGAATAGAAAGTTGTCTGTGGTAATATATTTGACTTGATTGACATGCAATGCATATATGCTTTTAAAAATAATATTGTATGCCATTAAGATGTACATTGACTAAATGTAAAAAAAATTAAAGATTAAATGTAAAAAAAATTTAAATATACAATGATTAGATATAAATTTGTTGATTCATTTTTTGTGGGTTGTTTTTTTTTTTTTTTAAACTGCTGCTTTGAACAAGATGTTTATTCAAAATAAGCGGTCCAAAATTATGTAATCTTTACAGAATAAAAAAATGTTAAGGGTTTATGCAGCAGATTTCTTTTCGTCTGTGGTAGATTTCTTTTCTGCTGGCTTCTTATCAGCTGCTGGCTTCTTGATAGCTGCAGCCTTTTTTCCCATCAAGGGCTTCTTCTGCTGCTTAGCACCAACTCCCTTTCCTTTCTTCCCTTCCACAGGCTTCTTAGCTGCAACCCCCTTCTCATCAGATTTGGCCTCTAGTGCTGCTGCCACTTTATCCAGCCGTTTCTTGTGATTCCTGGCCTGACAAAGAATGGTGTTCCGGCGCATGGTCTTTGCATACGGGTTAAGTTTCAACATGATTCTCAGGTTTTTCAGAGGATTCTTCTTGAGGACTCTGCGATGGATCTTCTTGCGTGGTGCTCAGAGGGCTCTTTGGATCTCTGGACTTTTCAAGATCCTGCTAAGGTCTGTGTTCATCATCTTGTGCATGGGAAGGTTATAGTTACTCTTGAGGGAAGCAGATTTCCGCCAAGTGCCATACAATTCATCTAACTTCCGGAAGGCACTTTCAGTCCAAATGCAGAAACGTCCCACATGCCCACCAGGAGCAAGTTTCAAAATATTCAGTTTGCTTACATTAAGCAGAGTGATTCCAGGGATGTTTCTGAAGGCCTTGATGATACCATTGTCCTCATTATAGATGATGCAAGGTCCCCCTGCGCTGGATATGATGGCGGTTTCTCATTTTGCCCTTGCCAGCTCTCATTCGCTGAGAGGCGTAGACCTTTTTAATATCATTCCAGGCCTTAAGTTTCTTCAGAAGCAAAACAGCTTCCTTGGTCTTCTTATAGCCTTCAACTTTATCTTCAACCACCAAAGGAAGTTCAGGAACTTCCTCAATACGGTGACCTGACAATCAGGTCTTAGTTGGTGCAAACGTGCAACCTCCTCGACACATATTTCCAAAAGAACCCTGGCCAGAACGGTGAGTCCCACCACCTTGGACTCTGGGAATTCAAGCTACAGTTCTCCCAGTACCCCAAGACTCAGCACTGGTCTGATGGCCTGCTAATTCACTGACAGCATAGGGCTGTCTGTTATTTTTGCGCAAGTTGGTGTGAACAAAGTTCACGATATCTGGTCAGATGGGAGCCTTGAATACCGCAGGCAACGTGACATTTTTGCCAGATGACTCCCCCTTTTCAGAGTACACTGATATCAGTGGACGAGCACACGCCATGGCAGGGAGAGGAGAGGACCACACTCCTCTGTGGGTTGTTTTTTAAAGAGATCTTTGCTATAAGGTATGTGCACACACCAGAAAGACAGAGACAGAAAGTGAGAAATCAGCTCCCAGAAATCAACACTACGATCTCTTCTCCTTCATTCTCCTCTCATGATTTTAGTCATGTACACACTTGTGCACAGCATGAGTTTCAAGTCTCCAGGTCCAGAACTTGAACTGCGGTCAGCCGTGTGGGAATCCAGGTGTAACCTGGTTTAACCATTCCACCATCTGCTGATTCCTAAATGTATATTTTTAAAAAGAAAGAAAGAAAATGCACAATAAAAAAAAAAGAAAAAGAAAAAGATAAGATACAGGGATATCAGTAATCAGAGTTCGAGAAGGAGAAAAGAAAGATTGAAACAGAAACAATATATAAACAGGTAATGGCTGAGAACTTCCCCAAACAAATCAGATATGAAGCCACAAATTCAAGAAGTCCAGCTTCAAACTGTATAATTCAAAAGAAATACCTACATGATTCAACAGAAATAAAACTGCTGATAGAAACAGAGAGGAAAAAAATACTTAAAAGCAACCACAGAAACAGGGAAAGCCACAGTGCATGCAAGGGCAAAAATTAGACTCATTGAGCTTCCAGGAGACAAACAGAAAGCATAAGACAAAGGAATAAGATATCTAAGATGCTAAATAAAATATCTGCTAACCTAAATTTCAATGAAAACATCATTCAAGAATGAAGATGATTTCATATTTTGGTTGTGGATTCAACTTTCATTCCAGAATTTCATGCAATAAATTATCAATGCCCTTATTATTTTCTTCGTCTTCTGGGTTACCAATTATCCAGATGTTGGGGCTGTTGATGGTATCCAGTATTTCTCATATATTATCCTCAATTTTCTTGGTTGTTTCCTCAGTCTTTTTGATACTTTTTTCAAGGTCAGAGGTTTTTGTCTTCTACATTCAAGATTCAATCTGCATGATCTAATCTACTTTTAAAGCTTTGAAAGGGGAGTATTTCTTGTATCACATTCTTCATCCCTAACAATTCCATGTGATTCTTTTTTAAAGTGTCTATTTCTTCATTCAAAAACTGAAAGGACTTCCTCATCTTCTGGAGCTCATTGTCTCTTTTCTCTTGCATCTCATTTAGTTTGGTCACTACAAATATTCTGAATTACTTATCCGACATTTCCATGACTTGGTTGTCTGTGGGTGATGCAGAATTGATGTTTTCCCTTGGGGGAGAGATATTTTGTTGATTGCTCCTATTTCTTGTGCTTCTGCGATTGTTCCTAGTCATCTGGTGATCTATATGTTTCTTCCTAGATTATTCAAGGTATCTGAGTATTCAAAAATGTGAAAGAGTAGAAAATTGGCGATCTCTATTCTGCTCTCCCTCCCTGTTGCTCACCAGCACCCTGCACTGTTGTCACTGGTCTTAGGTGACACAAAGTCCTCCCTGTTTCTAAAGAACAGGTACATCTGGAAATTGAGCTGCTGAGCTTCACCTCAGGAGCAAGGAACAGATCGCGCCATGCTGTGCACTATCCAAAACACCGAAGTCCTGAGAGTTCAAAGGCAAGTGGGGAAGGGGATGAGTCACAGGCAGCCTGGCATCCAGCAAGGCTATTTGCTTGAACCAGTTTCAACTTGAACAGTTTTTAATCTTGATTAGACTTGTCAGGATTAATTAGTTTTATTAGTCTTTTAAAGAATAACTCTTAACTTTGGAGTTAAAGAGAGAGGACTGGGAAAGAAGCTTGTTAAAAAAAATAAAAATTGGGGGGCCAGCAGGTGGCATAGTGTTTATATTGCTGGACTTCCATGGCCAACTATGGTTCAAGTCCCTGACCTGGTGGCTTGAAACTCACACCCGGTACATATGCATGCATGTCAAGATTGAACCAGTTTCAACTTGAACAGTTTTTAATCTTGATTAGACTTGTCAGGATTAATTAGTTTTATTAGTCTTTTAAAGAATAACTCTTAACTTTGGAGTTAAAGAGAGAGGACTGGGAAAGAAGCTTGTTAAAAAAAATAAAAATTGGGGGGCCAGCAGGTGGCATAGTGTTTATATTGCTGGACTTCCATGGCCAACTATGGTTCAAGTCCCTGACCTGGTGGCTTGAAACTCACACCCGGTACATGTGCATGCATGTCAAGATCCTGGGAGAAGATGGCGGAGAAGGGATTGCGGTGTGGCACCCCCTCGGGAAGTTATTTCTTACTTTCGTCTTAGCTGTCTCTATCTCTGTCTCACTCTCTCACAAGCCCATATGCTCTAAAGCAAAAAGCTCTAACACACACACACACACAGAATTGAAGTTGGACAAGAGTAATAAGTTCAGGAGATCTGTTAAACAACATAGTGAGTATAGTTAATAATAATGTATTCTTGAAAATTGTGAAGAGAGTATATTCTCTCTACAAGATATCAGGCTGTACACTTTAAATATATAAAATTTTAAAAAGTAACTGTATGGCTCATGGTTAGTTGTAAATTCTATATGATCAATGAGGTCATAACAAAGAGGTTAATTTTAACAAGATTAATTTAAAAATCAGGTTTCTATGACAAAGAGCTTAAAACTTTGAAGATCAAACACTATTTTCCACCGTAAACACTTTAACAACTGACATCATCAATAACAGACAGATCTAGCCTCCAGATGACCAATCAATAGACTTTGGAGGCAACTATTGAAACTATAATACAAAGCACTTTATCCCATTTAACAGACTCAGACACTCACTCTATGATGACCACATGCAAAACAAATGTATGCAGGTCGATTGTCCCTTATTCAAAATGCTTGGGCCCAGAGTGTCTCAGACTTTGTATTATTTGGGAATTTTGTAATATTTACACATATGTAATGAAATATCTTGGGAATGGAGTCCAAATCTAAGCATGTAATTAATATTCACCTTGTACACATTGCCTGCAGGTAATTTTGTACACTAGTTTAAGTAATTTTGTGCATGCAACAAAGTTTGAACAGAGTGAATCACCGGAAAGCAAAGGTGTCACCATTTCAGTCACCCATGTGACAATCTGTGGCTGTTTGGCATCACCTAACAAGTGGGCTGGGAGGGGCTTTTTCCTTAGACACACTGAGTAAACTATGTGCGGTGTGCCTGCAGTATGACTGTGACTCATGACAAGTGATCATGTGCGGAATTTCTGCTTGTGGCATCATGTTGGTGCTCAAAAGTTTTGGATTATAGGGCATTTTGGATTTTGGACTTTCAGGTGAGGGATAGACAACCTGTATTTAAGTTTTACAGTAACTGTATGTAAGTATTCATCAACAGTCTGTCAACCTGTTAGTCAATAAAACATCGTGCTAAGTATTAAGTTTAAAAATCCTTGTGTCAGTAATTTTTCCACTGAAAGACTCTCATTAAGTGCTACTGAAACTTAAACGTTTATGACCTCAACTATAATTTTAACTAAGTCTGAATCAAAGAATCTGGGACTTATAATAATTTATCTCTACAATGTTGAGGTTAAAATCAATCCCCACTTAAACACAAACACACACACACACACACACACACACACACATATATATATGAAAAGAAAAACTAGTAAATCTGTTATTCCCAGTGCATGTAATGTGGTGTTCTTTGACAAAAATAATAACTATGTGACCAGCACATGGCTTAATGTTTATGTCGCTGGACTCCCACGTAGTTGACTGTGGTTCAAGTCCTGGACCCAGCAGCTTGAAACTCACACCAGTTACATTTGCATGTGTGCCCAAAATCTCAAGAGGAAAATGGAGGAAAAACATGGCCATCCCCTGGGGGTTGATTTCTCACTTTCTGTCTCTCTGTCTCTCTGGTGAGTGCATGTTCCCTATAGCAAGAATCTCTCTCTCAAAAAAAAGTGATGAATATGATAATATATTTATTTGATTATTGCATACTGCATTATTACAAAATTGTTGCAGTTTCTGGAAAAGGCTTCCTCTCATAGCAAGAGAAAGAACATAAATACTCTTAACAACCCCAAGAATATACAATATTATACCTTAACCCTATTGTGTAACTTCATGCTTTTAGAATATTTTTTATTGCCTCAGTTTTACATACACACAATTACAGCAGATATTAAGTCTTTAAAGAAAATGAAATCTGGTCACTGGTCTGAGTTTTGTAGTCTGGGTTGTGTAGAGAGAGGTCCCAGGTTACTGAGAGACGCCATCTTGGCTAAACAACCATGGACCATCTTCTCCAGTTAACCTGTCCTGGGTATGCAGTATTTGTGCTTTTACTGGGAATGGAAGCCCGGCCAGCCAAAGTACCTTGTCATCTCATTAGCCAGAGCTGTCTCTCCAAGACAAGTCACATGCCAAAGGGGAATGAGATTACCTTGAGATTAGTGTTGACTAATCAGCCCCTGTGGCTGGTGTAGAGCTTGCCTTCTTGGAGATCAAAGCCATCTCCTCCAAAGTCTAATAAATTATGGTTCTGTTGGGGAAAAAAGGGAGAGGGGGAGTAGAGAGAAAAGTGATGGCTGACCACTGGGTGCATCTCCAGGAATGTGTGCAGCACTAGGGCTTGGAAAATTCCAAAACCATCACCAAACTCACCATTTTCCCAGGTTTACTTTTAGTACCCTCAATGTCTCATGCTGTCTCACTTCCCTATCTTCCCATGCATTTTTTCTAATTAATTAGAATTTTTTTCTCCTCCACTTCCACCCCACCCAGTGAGCATCTGATCACCTTGAAAAGTCATCGCAATGTTTTCTCAGGTATGTCTTCTGACTCAATGTGTCTGCAGCAGGCCTAAGAAGTTCCTTGGTAATGCTGCTGCTGGTGATCTGGGGGCCACATTTTGAGAACTACTGCTCTAGCATTTACTGTACTCTACCCTGGCATCTCCTTCTCCTAGAAAATATCACACTTCTTAGGCAAAGGCATGCAAGACTGGATTTAAAACCCTACACCCAGCACAGAACCAACCACAGAGTTGGCTCACAGTCAAGTTTAATTATTTATGTTCCATATGTTTGTCTTTGACAAGATCTCTGACCCTTTCCAAAGCTTACTAGCTCTTCTGGGACCAGCAGTTAGCGTAATGGCTATGTCACTGGACTCTCATGTAGTCGACTGCGGTTCAAGTCCCAGACCCAGTGGCTGGGCACGTGTGCATGCATGCAAAAGATCCCGAGAGGAGAATGGAGGAGAAGGGATTGTGGTGTGGCCATCCCCCCTGGGGGGTGATTTCTCGCTTTCTGTCTCTCAGTCTCTCTCTGTCTGGCAAATGCACACGCCCTATAGCAAAAACCTCTCCAAAAAAGAAAAGAAAAAAAAAAGCTTACTAGCTCTTCTTAAATTAAATCAATCCCTAGAAAAGAAATTCTTCTCTTTTTTTATCTCCTGCCCAGGACATTAATGGGTCTCATATGTCCTCCACTAGCCATTTAGTTGTTGAGGCTCTATGAAATCTGAATGCCAACCTCACTGGCTCTCAGAAGAGAGTCTCTGGGAAGGAATGACCTGTCAAGGCGTAATGGCTATGTCACTGGACTCTCATGTAGTCGACTGCGGTTCAAGTCCCAGACCCAGTGGCTGGGCACGTGTGCATGCATGCAAAAGATCCCGAGAGGAGAATGGAGGAGAAGGGATTGTGGTGTGGCCATCCCCCCTGGGGGGTGATTTCTCGCTTTCTGTCTCTCAGTCTCTCTCTGTCTGGCAAATGCACACGCCCTATAGCAAAAACCTCTCCAAAAAAGAAAAGAAAAAAAAAAGCTTACTAGCTCTTCTTAAATTAAATCAATCCCTAGAAAAGAAATTCTTCTCTTTTTTTATCTCCTGCCCAGGACATTAATGGGTCTCATATGTCCTCCACTAGCCATTTAGTTGTTGAGGCTCTATGAAATCTGAATGCCAACCTCACTGGCTCTCAGAAGAGAGTCTCTGGGAAGGAATGACCTGTCAAGGCAGCAGACCTGCTACAAACCTTGGATCTTCTGTATACAAGTGCATGACTTTCAGCAATTCATCTCCCAGCCCTGGTTATGTCATTTGTAAAATGAATAAAACAATGCCACTTCATGGAGCTGTTAGATATATGAAATGATAGTGTGTGTAAACAATACATGTAATACCTGGTATGTTTCCAATATTATTTTTGCTGTTACTCATTTTATTAGCTTTGCGCTCTTACTTCCTGAGCCCACATTCTTTGCTGACCTCACTGGGACTGAAAGAAGATTTTGACTCTGAGACATAGCCCCAGGAAAGCCTTCATGCTTTTGTTCCCCGCATTTTAGATGGAGCGGTTTAACATGGACACTACTTTTGTACACAATGCAGTGGCTGTTGAGTCTTCTTTACTGTGTTGTCCCTTAGACCAGGGGAACAGCAGCAAGATGAAGGCCAAAGGTAAAGAAGAGTCTGAGGATAGCTGAGGCAAAACAGATGAAGAAGATAAAAGATGGCTACTAGAATGGCTAAACTCCAAAGACTGATGATACTAGGTGTTGCCAAGGATGTGAAGCAACTGGACTTCTCCAACACTGTCAACGAGAAAGTAAATTGGTACAATCATTTTGGAACTGTCAGTTTCTAAGAAAGTTTATATATACCTCCCAGGTCAGCTCCATGGCCTAGTGATTAATGAAAGCTGGATCCCACATGACCAATTATGCTGTTTGAATTCTGGCCTCAATAGCTTGGAAAAACACCAGGTATGTGGTATGCATGCCCCTAATCCCAAAAGGATGGAGAAATGAAGGTATTGCAGTGTGGTTGCATCTCACTGTATGGTGCTTTTACTTTTTTCCTCTCTCTCTCTCTCTCTGTTTCTCTCTGTTAAGTGTGCCTGTCTTCTGACCAGAAAATATTGTTTAAAAAAATACGTCTATATAAGGTCAGCAGATAGCATGGTGATTAAGGTGCTGGATCCCATATGGCTGACTGCAGTTCAAGTCCCAGCCTGGTGGCTTGAAAATCACACGAGGTGCATGTGTGCATGTGTCCAAAATCCCAGGAGGAGAGTGGAGGAGAAAGAATTGTGGCATAGCCATCTCCCCTGGGGAGTGATTTCTCATTTTCCCTCTTTCTGTCTCTCTGTCTCTGTCAAGCACATGTGCCCTGTGGAAAATACCTAGAAAAATTAAATAGTTAAAAAATGCATCTACGTTTTGACCCAGCAGTCCACCTCCTGGCTACAGTCATACACCACATATGTTTCAGTAAACAAGTGACAGCATATATGATGGCGGTCCATAGAATTATAATGGACTATACCATATAGGCTAGGGCTGCAGTAGGCTATCCTGCCTAACTATATGTAAGTACACTCTATGATTTTCACATAACAACAAAATTACCTAACAGTGCATTTCTCAGGACATAGTCCCATTATTAAGCAACACATCACTATCAAAGAAAAATAAAAACATATGCCCATAGGAAGCCTCATGTAAGAAATGTTCATAGCAGCTTAATTTATAAAGGCCCAAAACTGGTCAGAGCCAACACATGAATCAACAGGAGAATGAGTAAGAAAGCATGGTGATAAACCCAGATAACTGAGTGCCATTCAGCAATAAATAAGGAACAAAATAATCAACACCTGCAGCAATATAAATGAAATTCAAAAACACAATGTTGAGTAAAAGCCAAATGCAAATGAATATACTTGTACAATACATGTATATTCTGTATGATCCCGTTTCTGATTATTTTGTGAACAAGTAAATCGAACAGTGATGATGGAGATCAAATATGTGGTTGTCTCAGAGTAGGAGATGACTGGAAAAGGACACAAGGAATGTCCTAGGGTAGTAGAAGGGCTCCATATCTCAACTTGGATGATGATAAGACAGGTGTTTACTTTGGTCAAAAATTATTAAACTTATTGATCTATGCATTTGACACTATGTAAATTCATCTCATTAAAGAAAAAAAGTAAGTAAAAAGCTGAATTAATTCCCCCTTCAAAGGCAAGAGCACAAGCTTATCATATGCACGTCAGAGGAAAACATGTTGGTCACTGTCCTGGGTCACAGAAACAGTCAGAGGTGACATTGTAGAGCAGAGGAAGGTCTGGGTTATGGTAACAAGGTTTATGTGCTGGCAGTCCTTGTGAAGCAGCAGCACTGAGGGTGTGGCCATCGTGGAATGGAGGGAGTGACATATGGCCACACAGAGGGTATAGGCCACTGTAGCCAGGAGAAAGATGTCCAGAACTCCAGAAGTAGATCTGAGCCAGCATCCACTGGGAGGTGGATGTTCACCAGGGCCTTGGGCAGGTGGAGGTAGGGAAAAGGTTGTCTGCACATGGCAGGCTGGTCAGGAAGAAGTACATGGGGGACGGGGGTGTTGTTGGTGCCAATGGCCAGGACATGGAAGGTTCCCAGCCACAGTGACCATGTACACCTACAGGAACAGTAGGAAGGGAACACACTACTACTCTGATAGTCCCCAGAGGAGAACCTCAAAGATGTGGTGTGGATCCCTCTT
>NW_006204759.1:3540799-3548105 GCF_000334495.1 Tupaia belangeri chinensis
CAGAGGCCAGAGAAAGACTTAAAGTAAGACTCATTAAAATTTCCTAAACAGGGGCTAGCAGGTGACATAGTGGTTAAAATGCTGTACTCTCACATGGTCAACTGTGGTTTGAGTCCTGGACCTGGCAGCTTGAAACACTGGGCATGTGTGTGCACGTGTCCAAAACCCCAAGAGGACAAGAGATTGTGGTGCAGCATCTCCCCCAACCAGTGGGTGATTTCTCACTTTCTTTCTCACTCTCCGGCGAACACATGCCCTATGACAAAAACATAAAAAACAAAATTCTCTGAACGTATTTCAGTACCTGAACACTGTACAGTATATGCAATTCTCCTATATTCAAGGTAACAGGAAATTAATGTATTCATTTATTGTGCGCCATCTCATGCAAAGCACTGTGTCAGGCTCCCTGGGAAATGCAGACAAGGGTTGCACTTAAAGCAGCCCTGCACAAGAAACGTCTTCATTCTAACATGGATGATTTGTGCTCTGGTTTCCTTTCCTCTTATTCATTCACTAGAAAACACTTGGATATTTTGACCAAACTGTTGCAGTGTGAAAAATTCAGGCAATGAGACAAAAAGGGACATACCTGGAGAAGCTCAACTAGCTAAACTATACCACACAAGGAACATTTGATCCAGTTGTCAACCCTATCACCTCAGAAACCTGCACCACTAGATCCACTTTTCAGGAGTATAGTTGCATTACACAAGTTTCAGATGTGAGCACACATAAACCAAAGGCTAATCTATTCTGATCATAGAATTTAAGACAGAATATGTATTCTCCTGGTACTGTACTGTCTGTTACAGGAGCCTTTATGAAGGCCTTCGTGGGGAGCTAGCAGGAGGTGTGGAGGTTAAGGTGGCAGGATTCCACATGGCTGATTGCACGGTTCAAGTTCCAGACTTGTGGCCTGAAAACCATGTGGAGTGTGTGTGTGTGTGTACATGTCCAAAGTCCCAAGAGAAGAATGGAGGAGAAGAGACTACAGAATGGTTATCCCCTCAAGGGCCTAAGTGGGGGCGGGGAGGAGAAGGTGAGTTCTCACTTTCCCCCTCTCTGTCTCTCTCTCTGTCTGATGAGCACACAAACCCTATAGTAAACTGGAAAAAAGGGGGAGAAAAGGCCTTCATAGAAAACGTATTATGAAAATTGTGCATGGGTTTCAAATCTTTTTGCACCAAAATAAACTCATTTTAATTCCATTTTTTCCAAGAGCTTTTTGAAGTTCCCTTGTATCAGAGCACGGAGTCAGAGTTTGCTGAAGTACCTCAGAGGCTTTATTTACTGCAGAGACTCCAGTCACTGAAAATGTCATGCCACACCTAATAGGCTACGATGTCTTCTTTCCAAGCAATGCTTCTGAAGGTGATGCTAATAATTATGCTGAAAGGCCTTTTTTTCCCTGCATTTTCATGGTTGACAGCTTTCCTTCTGTTCTCATGACTTTTTCTCCAAGCAGCCCTTAGTACAACTAATTAACTTATGCTTATAGGTTAAAGCCATTTAGAGTCTTATCTCCCTGAGATTACGCTAGGTCACCTTCATTTGAGTTGGAAGTTATCCAAAATTCTTCAGAAGATTTTACAGCTAATCTTTTCTGTGCTTAAACAAGTGGCTAATTATGTTATGTTTAGTTCTTCTTTTTTTGGGGGGGAGAGGTTTTCACTATAGGGTGCGTGCGCTCGCCAGACAGACAGAGAGAGACATAGAGACAGAAAGCGAGAAATCACCCCCCAGGGGGGATGGTCACGCCGCAATCCCTTCTCCTCCATTCTCCTCTCGGGATCTTGGGCACGCACGCACATGCGCCCAGCGTGAGTTTTAAGCCACCGGGTCCGGGACACGAACCACGGTTGACTACGTGGGAGTCCAGCGACATAGCCATTACGCTAACTGCTGGTTCCTAGTTATGTTTAGTTCTTGAGGGCAATCTTACTTCAAAGTTCACAGAGAGGATACTTCAACTCACATTTAGTATATCAACAATCTGCCTCTACTTTTGCTTCTCCATAAAGAAATAAACTAAACTTCCATGGTGATAATAATGTAATGTCTCTAGGGCAGAGATTTTGGTCTTTTTTTCTTCTGTATCCTCAAAACCTGTAACAGTTTTTAGCACAACATAGGTGCTCAATAAATATTTGAATGGGTTGAATGAATAAATACACGATCTATCCCATCAAGCTGGATTGGTTTCTTTTTTTTATTTATTTTTTCTTTTTTTTGGAGAGGTTTTTGCTATAAGGTGCGTGCACTCGCCAGACAGACAAGAGAGAGACAGAGAGACAGAAAGCGAGAAATCACCCCCCAGGGGGGATGGTCACGCCGCAATCCCTTCTCCTCCATTCTCCTCTCGGGATCTTGGGCATGCACGCACACGCACCCGGCGTGAGTTTTAAGCCACCGGGTCCGGGACGCAAACCGCGGTCGACTACGTGGGAGTCCAGCGACATAGCCATTACGCTAACTACTGGTTCCCAAGCTGGATTGGTTTCTAAACAATTCCCAAAGACAGAATTCAACCCAATTTCTCTGTCTTAGGATGTCTTGAATCATCTAGTGAACTTTTTCATTGTGCTTATATATGTCATTATGTATTTAAAGATCCAGTTCTTCCTTTGAGTTGAACTTCACTTTTTTTAGGTATGTTCTTTCTTCCTGAAATAACAAATCTTCTCTCTATTTTACTTTATTTTTCTTTTTTAAAAGAGATTTTTTACTTCAGGGCGTGTGCACTTACTGGAGAGAAAGAAAGAGACCAAGAGACAGAAAGCGAGAAATCATCCCCCACGGGAGATGGCCACCCCTCAATCCCTTCTCCTCCAATCTCCTCTCAGAATTTTGGGCATGCACACACATGCGCCCAGCATGTTTTAAGCCACCTGGTCCTGGACTCGAACTGTCGTTGACTACATGGGAGTCCAACAATGTAAACATTATGCCATCTGCTGGTCCCCAGTTTACATTTTTATTGTAAATGCAAGCATATATTTCTCCGTATGTTTTAAATAAAGTGACATGGAGAAGATTCTGAGCATGTTTATAGGCCCTAGCATGGTTCTTATATATAATTTCATTTCATTCTAGCTTATATTTTATATCACCTTTAAATTTTAATTTTTCAAATGCTGTGGATTCTTAAAACCAAGTTTAAGCCTATCTGGCATGCTGTCTTTCTTAGTATGCCTTTTTAAGAAGACTTTTGTCTTTTCTCCTCTGAGATTATTTTTAATAAATATTTTAATGGACAACAAATAACATATGCTTCACTAAAAACACCCTTACAATTTTCAACAAAGTAATATTATTTCTTTATAGAATGCTCACCAAGAAATCTTGATTTTGTATTCCAATGTTTTCTACACTTGACAGTATGTGCTTTGAGTTTCAGAGATATCAATGTTCATTATATGTTCATGATAACCCTTACACAATTTTTCTTAAAATAGTAGTTTAGGAAGCAGATGTGTATTCTTTAAAACATTAATTTTAACTTGTTTAGCCTCTCTTGCTCTAGAAGATATAAAGACTGTCTTAAGAAAAGAATGCAATTGGGACCAGCAGTTAGCATAATGGCTATGTCGCTGGACTCCCATGTAGTTGACTGCAGTTTGAGTCCCGGACCCGGTGGCTTAAACTCATGCCGGGCATGTGTGTGTGCGTGCCCAGGATCCTGAGAGGAGAATAGAGGAGAAGGGATTGTGGTGTGACCATCCCCCCTGGGGTGATTTCTCACTTTCTATCTCTCTGTCTTTCTGGTGAGCGCATGTGCCCTATAGCAAAAACCTCTCAATTTTTTTTTTTTTTTTTTTGCCATGGGATATGTGCACTCACTGGAGAAAGACAGTGAAAGAGAAAGTAAGAAGTCACCTCTCAGGGCCACACCACAGTCCCTTCTCCTCCTGAGACTTTGGACACACACGCACATGCACCCAGCTTGGTTTTCAAGTCACAGGTTCAGGACTTGAACTGTGATCAGCTATGTGCAAGTCTAGCCACCTTAGCCACCTGCTTGCCCCTATGAAGAATCTTTGGCCCATATGTAAATTATTGAGTTTCCATGTCCCAGAGCCATAATACACAGTATATTATTTCAACAAAGTCTTTTAAGTTTATTCATAATGAAATATATTTTGGTTCAGCAATATGTTACAGTATCACACTCTTTCTTCTAGTTTTACTAAAGCATATTCTAACATAAGAAATTATTCAGTATAAATTCCTGCCTGAAACAAAGTACTTGCATTTCTAAGTGCATGTAAACCCTTCAGAATATAAAAGATCCTTAATAAGAATCCGCAGTGAAAATTCAACCACCTGTACCCAGGACTCCCTGAGGCAGTAACTGAACTCTTCCATACTTCTCTAGTTGGAGTCAAATGTCTAGTTATGCAGAAACTCTTGATCAACATCTCAGGTTCTTCCTCCAGAACCTGGATGTATTCTTTCTAAATACATGTCCAGTTAAGCCTCTATCACTGGTCATGCATGAATATAATTCATAATTTCAGCATCTTAATATCTACATAAATAAGAATTAATATAAACTAATGTGATACGCGATGTTTATTGCGGCATTATTCACAATTACTAAGACATGGAACCAACCCAAATGCCATGTACAGAGGAATGGATTAAAAAGGTGTGGTACACATACTCTGTGGAATACTACTCACCCATAAAAACAGCAAGACCCTGGCTTTTGATGGAAAGTGGAGGAATATGAAAGATTTACTGCTGAGTGAAGCAAGCCAGGCTATGAAGGAGAGACATTGTATGTCTCCACTTATTATATACTGGGTGTCTGCACTCTGTGGCCGAAACTGAATGACTAGAGGATATAGAAACATGGAAAATGGTTAGAAATACCAGATACAGTATGAGAAGAGGTGGGGTGAAGGAGGAGATTCTGAGGAAAGACATTAAGGAGAAAAATAGAGAGGCAAAGCATTTATGAGACAAAGAAATGGGTTATTATCTGTTGAAGATCACGTGTATAGTATTCTCAACTGGACTGGTGAGAAATGTATACATGTTGGGATATTCACTATATAAGCTAAGTAACACATGTGATTGAGTGTTTAAAAGAAATTGAAATAAAAAATACTTAAAAAAAAATAAATAACAGTGTTGGGGCCGGCAGGTGTCATGGAGGTTAAGGGTGCTGGACTCCCACATGGCCGGCTATAGTTTGAGTCTGGGACCTGGCGATCTGCTTTCTCACTTTCTTTCTCTCTCTCTGTCCCTCTCTGGTCAAATTAAAATAAATAAATAAATAAATAAATAATCTATAAATAAAATAATTTTTCATTAAAAAATAACTGTTAATTATAGAGTATAATTTCTCACTTTAGTTATGTAGAAGGAAATATGAACATCACAACTATTTAAATCTTTAGATTTGTTACATTCCAACTTGATATATATATAGTGTGTGTGTGTGTATTCTTTTTGTGTTCACATGGCATAGTGTATCTTTGAAAAATACTCTAAGTCAGTTCAAACTGATGTGAAACTTGATAATATTAATCTCATTTGTCTGAGAATTTAAATGCAAACATTAGATGTCTTGTTTTATAGTTTATTATTTTTTCAGGAGCAAATCTGGGCCAAGATCATGATTTAGAGTTGGCGAGCCTGTCCTGGAACTAGGCAGGAAAAAACAGGTAAGCACAGGTCAACCTCAGGTAATTATAGGAAAATGCACTTAACAATCAAAGGAAATTAAGACAAGATTCTATTTTTCGCAGAACCAAAAGTCAAGAAAATAATTCATATTTTTAAAGTGATATTTCACAGTGGAGAGCAGGTCCTTTCAACCATTGCTGATGGCAGTATCATTAGTAAAATACTTCCTTGATTTACTTTTTCTCCATAGCTGTAAGAAGCTACAGCTCTTTGACACTAGATTTTCTCTTTGGTGTCTTAGGAAAGTTTCAAGAGGAAAAGAAGGCCTAAGCTGATAGGCTTTTCACTACTAATTTGTTCAAAATTCCAACAATGATTCAATAACATGAGATGTCCATTTCATAGAACTACATGTATTCCCTCTAGTTAATTTTTTTAACTTAAAGTATGTGGTGGAACATGAAAAGGGAAAAAAATGCTCAACATGAAGTGGATGAGCATTTAATTGGATGAAATTAAATACAAATGGAGAAACACTTTGTTAGAATGTAAAATCATTTGTCAGTATTTCTACTTATGTCCTATATTATCTCCTTTTTATGTTTGAAAAGCATGCTTTGAAAAACTTACATGTATGTGAATTTACAGATGATGGCTAGCTAGAAATACATAAGTTTGTATGAGCTGAGAAAAAGATACAACCACCAACTGTCAACACTGATTACGTCAGGGAGATAGGATGTGGGGGCTGATCATGGGAAACTTTTTTTTTTTTTTTTAATGTTACACATCTCTATATTTTTCATTTGTTATAACAAGTATAAAATATTTCCTTTAGAATGGCAAAGGCAAAAAATCAGATAAAGAAATTTTTAAGATAGCAAGGGGGAAACTGGGACCAGAAGATTGTGTAATGGTTACGTCATTGGACTCCCATGTAGTCGACTACAATTCAAATCCTGTACTCAGTGGCTTAAATCATGCAGGCGTGTGTGCAAGGGTGCCCAAATCCCAAGAGGAGAATGGAATTGCGGTGTGGTCATCCCCCTGGGGGAGGATTTCTCAGTTTCTATCTCTCTGTCTCTGGTAAGCATGCATGCCCTATAGAAACAAAAGAAAACAACCTCTAAAAAAAGAGGGCAGGAAAACTAAGGTCATTTTTTAATTTAAATTTATATATTTACATTCATTCACTGCACATCATTACAACATACAAAATGAGATTTTCCATCCAGAGTACACTGTATATTGGCTCAATCAAGCACACCAACATAGATGTTATCGTCAACAAATAATTTTCCATTTCTTGTTTCCTGTATGTTTTGCTTTCTTTTCCTCATCCTTGATTCCCTGTTTCTTACCTTCTGCCATCTCCCACTCTCCTCCCACACTGTCTCTGGTATCTATGTTTGCTTTGTTTTCTGTTTTCCTCCCACATTTTATTGAGTCACTAAACATCTTAATTAATCTAAATACTTTCATAGCAAGCACAGCTGATATATACATTTCCATGAACACAAGTCCAACTTTAGGCATAAGCCTCAATAAGTAGAATGAAGATCCGATAAAATAGCACCTAGCTGGGGCTGTATATCATACTGCAGTCATCGAATAGTTTTGTTTTTTTTTTTCTGAAACATTTTTTTCAACTTAATTTACATTCTTTCCC
>NW_006204759.1:3548618-3549121 GCF_000334495.1 Tupaia belangeri chinensis
AATTTTCCCGATTAAATTCTGGGATATAATATTCAACTCCAGACTTGTCCCTACGATTAAGTTGGCCACTCTCTTAGTTTTTGAACTCTTATTTCTGTGTGTCTGTATTTAATTTTCCTGATATAGCACTCCCTTGAGAACTTCTTGGAGATCTGGTCTGGTGCTGGTAAATTCTTTCAGGTTTTGTTTATCTGAGAATGTTCTTGTCTTTTTTTCCTATATGAAAGATAGTCTTGCTGGGACCAGCAGTTAGCATAATGGCTATGTTGCTGGACTCCCAAGTAGTTGACCGTGGTTCGAGTCCCGGACCCGGTGGCTTAAACTCACGCCGAGTGCATGTGCGTGCATGCCCAAGATCCCGAGAGGAGAATGGAGGAGAAGGAATTGCGGCGTGGCCACCCCCCCCCATCCGGGGTGTGATTTCTCGCTTTCTGTCTCTCTGTCTCTCTCTGTCTGGTGAGTGCATGCGCCCTATAGCAAAAACCTCTCCAAAAAAAAGAAAA
>NW_006204759.1:3549382-3550148 GCF_000334495.1 Tupaia belangeri chinensis
TCCTTTCTCTTCAGCAGTTCATTGTCTCTTTTCTCTTCCATCTCTGTTAGCTTCGCCATTATGAATGTTCTAAATTCCTTATCAGACATTTCCATGATTTCCATTGAACTGCTTGTGGATGAAGAGGAGTTATTCTTTTCCCTTGGAGGGGAGGTATTTTCTTGCTTTTCGATATTTCTTGTGGTCCTGCGGTGATTTCTAGTCACCTGATAGATGGTGTGTTTCTTCCTAATTCTTGAAGTTCAATCTGAACATTCAGGAGCAAGCAGAAAGAAGTGATCTGGAATCTCTGACATTCTCTTGTGATCGCTTTGTGCAGCAGATTCAGTAGATATTGAGGAATATGTTAACCCTAATCATATTTGGATGTTTAGCATCAGTGCCCTTAGATTCATCTGGAAACACAGTAAATAGATTTTTTAAAATTAATTAATTTATTTATTTTTATTATCATCATAATCTTATTTATATTACATTGGATTATATACAACTTTACAGTGTATTACATTGCTTTTTCAAAAGGGAATACCATGCATTTCAGTCAATAAATACAGAGACATTGATCTCCCCACTTTATCATTCGATATCTTTTCTGTTTTTCCCAATCATTATTATTATTATTTGAATTATTTTTTTAAACAGTCAATCACTATTTCTCATTTTGCTTATAAAAAGACTTTACCCATCATGAAATACTTCTCGGACCAATCCAGTTGAGAATACTATACACGTCATCTTCAACAGATAATAAACCATATCTGTTTCT
>NW_006204759.1:3554428-3558284 GCF_000334495.1 Tupaia belangeri chinensis
AGTATTAAAAAAAAAAAAAAAAGAACATAGATGCCCAAAATCCTGGGGGATGGAGAATTAGAGGAAAAATGACTGTGGTATGAAGAGACCCCCACTGGAGGGTGCTTCTCTTCCCTCACATATATTGCTTCTAGCATTAAAAAAAGGAGGGAGGGCTGAAGAAGTCGAGGGGGCAATTTTAACTCCCCTGCAATTTATCCATCTTGAGTCAATATAATAAAACACATGTAGTTAAAGCTCTACAACTAATGACTGGTAAACTCCTCTTAACTAAATGATCATTGTACTGATTTCCACTTCCTGAAAAGGTTTTAAGTACCTGCATTTTGGAATTTCCATAGGAAAACAAATGGAATCAGTTTCCCTCTTAAAAGTTCAGTTTCCTTTCATCTAATATAACTAGGAATATAAACATACCCTGTCTGATCCTAACGTGAACACTGATTGTTCAATGTTCATTATTTTAAAAGTAAGTATAGCCCATAATGCTATAGAAACTGTCATTTAAAAAAAAATAATTTCATGAGTTTAATAAATGTTGCCATAGGACAACAAATTCTTTATAATGCAACTCAATTCTCAATGTCATGGTTAACGTGATCACTGGGAATGGCTAAGGAAAAAAATTATCTTCGCTTTTTCATAACATGCCAAATGGCAAAATGCTTTTTAAAGTTTACAGAAGACCCCACTAAACTGCATATATTATAACAACACTTCTCAGCATGCTTCACAGGCCTGTATGTTAGTAAATGTATATACGTTGTCCCTGGTGACTTTTATCTTCTTTACATGTCCTCAGCTATAAGACAAATATTCTGAATTCCTTATCAGACATGTCCACAACATCCATTGTATTGACTGCAGATGTTGTAGGCTTGATGATTTCCCTTGAGGGAGAAGCCTTTTGTTGGTTGCTCATATTTCTTGAGCCTCTGCAATTGTTCCTACATGTAATCATATGTAATCTATATGTTCCTTCCTATCTTATTTCAGGTAATTATGAGTGTTAAAAGTTGTACAGAATTAGAAAATGTATTATTTCTCTTATGGTTGGCCTACCTGTTGCTCACAATTACCATTAACTATTGCCCCTAGTCCTGGATGACCCAAAATCCTCCCTGTTTCTAAGGAGTGGTGAGCCTCCAACTGACCTAATAAGCAACACCTCAAGAGCAAAGAAAAACAAAGCAAAAAAGGAAATCATGCAGCGTGCAACACATGCCTCGTGCTATTCAAATGACCAAAATTCAAAGAGTCCAAAGGCTAGAGGGGAAGGGCCAGAGGATGAATGACAGGACCGGGTTGGTCAGGCCTGCAGCCTCAGGCCGCCTGGTGTCCGGAACTACTGGCTGGCTCAATCCAGTTTGTGGGTCGGGTGGGGTGCGAGTTCATCTTAAAGTCCCATACAACCAACCTGGGGTCCAAGGAGGAGGAAGGGCGAGGATGGGCGAAGGTCAGGAGGGGTCAGGCCTGCAGCCTCAGGCCGCCTGGTGTCCGGAACTCAATAAATAGATATTGAAGAGTGAAGAGACAAGAAAAAAGAAAATGAAAAAGAGAGAAACAACAACAAAGAAACAGGAAAAAAGGAAAAAAAAGAAAAAAATTGTAATTATTGTTTTACTTTAAAAAAAAAAAGCACAACATAGAAAACCGTGTGTTGCACTTGTGCATGAAATGACTATTTTGCAGGTGCCATGAGGGATCTTCTCCTGAAGGCCTCGCCTCTCCTGCCTGGATGGGAGGACCAGAGGGGATTATTAACAAGACAAAAGGCAGAGCTGAGAGCAAGAGAAAAACTTTACCTTTAAAAAAGTTTTAAAAAGAAAAGATTACCAAAAAATGATAAGACAGAAGCAGGAAGAGACAGAGACACAGAGACAGAGATAGAAGGCCAGAGGAGCTCCCTACCACACTAGTTTGTTTGCTGGAGAAGATCCCTCATGACTCCTGTGAAATAGTCATTTCAGGGTACAAAAGAAATGAAGATTTTCTACTGATAATTCAGCCTCCAGCAAACAAGCTATCATGGTAGGGAGCTCCTCTGGCCTTCTATCTCTGTCTCTGTGTCTCTGTCTCTGTCTCTGTCTTTCCCTGCTTCTATCTTCTCATTTTTTTTGTAATTTTTCATTTTTAAAATTAAAAAAAATATTTTAAAGGTAAAGTTTTTCTCTTGCTCTCAGCTCCGCCTTTTGTCTTGTTAATAATCTCCTCTTGGTCCTCCCACCAAGGGAGGAGAGGTGAGGCCTTCAGGAGAAGATCCATCATGGCTCCTGAGAAATAGTCATTTCCTGCCATGCGGTTTTCTATTTTGTGCTTTTTTAAAAAATAATAATAATTAATTTAAAAAGGAAAAGTGTTTAATACCACTGAACTATGAGCTTAAAAATGGTTAAGAGATATGCTTTATTATGTGTATTTTACCACAATAAAAACTTATTTGAAGAAAAGTATGCTTTAAGAACCTACAGCCAATACATCTCTGAAGAATCCCTTTCCTTTAATTACTGCCTTTATTCCATGGTAATCGTGTTTATATTCTGTAGTAGCTCTTAGCATTGTTACACAGTAAAACCCATTAAATATAATCTGTTTTACCACATGATAACAACAATGATATTCTTAGGGCACTTTTCAGTGTACCCAAGACTATTTGAAATAGTTACCAACATAATGAAGACAGTGCCTTTTGACTACTAACCAACAATCATTTTATACTTTTCAGGAGAATGAAGAGATTGACATAGGAAAGGGGGTGCCACCGCATAATACCAAAGTCATCTGAGAGGCCCCAGGTTCAGATCCTGAGTTGATCTGAACATGCTGGACACATGCTGACTGAGGTGCTGGGTGAAGTATGGTGGAATGGCACCATGCACAACTTCGTATGTGTGTTGAGTGGGGTGGGAGCGTCTGTCTCTGTGTGTGTCTCTCTCCAGATAAATTAACTTTTTGAAATTTTATTTTATTATTATCATAATCTTTTTTATATTACATTGAATCACATATATCTTTACAGTGTATTACATTTTTTTTCTAGAAGGAATACTATGCATATAAGTCAAGACAAAGACATTACTATTCACATCATCATCATCAAACAGCTTTTCATCATTTCTTTTCAGATTATTATTATTTATTCTCATTATATTTTTAAGCATTCAATCACTGTATATCATTTGGCTTGTAAAGAGAATTTACCCAACATGAAATACTTCTCAGATCAGTCCAGTTTAGAATACTATACATGTTATCATTAACAGGTAATAAACCATTTCTATGTCCCACAAATGTCATGCCTATCTATGCGTTCTCTTGCTATCCTTCTCCACACTCTTCCCTTCTCCCTCCCAGTGCCAAACTGTCTTCAGCATACATAACTATTTTCATTGCTTTTATGTCCTCAATATTTCAATCTCTACCATAAAGTGCAGATAGTTGGTATGTATTAAGTGGATACGTACACTATCTTTCTTTCATATCCTAACTTTCTGCATTCAGCAGTAGATTCTCCATATTCAACCACTTTCTATCAAATGCCACGGTCTTATTTTTTATGATTGGATAGTATTCCATAGAATATATGTGGCACACTTTTTCCATGCATTAATCTGTTTGTGAACATCTGGGTTGGTTCCATGTCTTAGTGACTGTGAATAATGTAGCAATAAACCTCAATGTGCAAGGGCTTTTCTGACTGAGCATTCTCCTGTCCTTTGGGTAGATATCCAGAAGTGGGATTGCTAGATCATATGGTAATTCTATTTGTAGATCTTTGAGGAACCTCCATAGAGTTTTTTACAGTGGCTCAACCAGTTTACATTCCCACTAACATTGCAGGAGAGTTCCCCTTTAC
>NW_006204759.1:3558303-3569750 GCF_000334495.1 Tupaia belangeri chinensis
ACCACTTTTTGTATTTTTAATCTTTGCCATTCTGACAGGGATTAGGTAGTATCTCTTTGTGGTTTTAATCGGCATCTCCCTTACGATGAGGGATTTTGAGCATCTCATGTTCTTTTTGGCTGTTCATCTGTCTTCTTAAGAGAGATTTTTGTTCAGCTCATTTTCCAATCTTCTAATTGGGTTAATTATATTTTATTTTTGAATAGGCTGCTTGAGTTCCCTGTGTATTGTGGCTATCAGTCTCTTGTCTGAGGCATATTTTACAAAAATATTCTCCCATTTGGAGGGTTGTCAATTCACACTAATTACTGTGTCTTTTGCTATGCAGAACCTTCTTATTATGATATAGTCCCACTTGTCTATTTTAGGGATTATTGCCTATGCTTTGGGAGTCTTATTTAAGAAGTTTTTGACTACCCCTATGTCTCCCAGAGTTTCCCCAACATTTTCCACTCATAGTTTTATAGTTTGAGGTCTTAGGTTCAGATCTTTCATCTTGAGTTTTGTTGTTGTTTGTTGTTGTTGTTGTTGTTGTTGTTGTTGATAGTGAAAGATGAGGATTCAGTTTCTTCTTTCTGCAGGTGGATACCCAGATTTTCCAGCACCATTTACTAAAGAGGTTTTTATTTTCCCAATGCATTGGCTGATATTCTTTGTCAAAAATCAGTTAGCTGTAAGCTTTGGGGTTTATTTTGGAGGTCTCTATTCTATTCCATTGGTCTGCCTGTCTGTTTTTGTGCCAATACCTTGCTGTTTTGATTATCATAGCTTTATAGTATGTTTTAGGGTCATGGAGCGATATGCCACCCCATCCATTCTTCTTGCACAGGATTGCTTTGGCAATACGAGGTCTTTTATAATTCCAGACAAATTCCATGATTGTCTTTTCTAGATCTGTGAAGAATGTATCTGGTCTTTCTATTGGAATTGCATTAATTATGTAGATTAATTTGGGTAGAATTGCCATTTTGATTATGTTAATTTTTCCAATCCAGGGACATGGGATGTCCTCCCCTTTTTTGTCATTTTCAATATCTTTTATTGATATTTTCATAGTTTTTCTCTGTAAAGATCTTTCCCTTCCTTAGTTAGGTTTATCCCTAAGTATCTTATACATTTTGTGGCTTTGGAAAAAGGGATTCCTTTCTTCAGCTCTATTTCATTCAGCCTGTTTTTCATATATAGAAATGCTATAGGGTTTTGCATGTTGATTTTGTATCCTATCCCTTTATTCATTTATTACTTCAAGAAGCTTTTTCATGGAAACCTTTGGATATTCTAAGTATACCATCATGTCATCTATAAATAAAGATATTTTCAACTCTTCTTTGCCTATTTGAATGCCCTTTATATTGTTCTCTTTTCAATTATCTTCTTTTTAGAGATTGTTGCTATAGGGCATATGTACTCGCCAGAGACACAGAGAGAGACAGAGAGACAGAAAGTGAGAAATCACCCTCCCCCAAGAGGAATGGCAACACTGCAGTCTCTTCTCCTCCATTCTATTCTTGGGATTTCAGGCATGCATGTGCATGCACCTAGCGTGAATTCAAACCACTGGGTCCGGGACTCAAACTGTGGTCGGACATATGAGAGTCCAGCAACATAACCATTACACCATCTGCTGGTACCAATATAGTTAACTTCCTTTTTTTTAAGAGAGATTTTTGCTTCAGGGCATGTGCACCTGACAGAGAGACAGAAAGTGAGAAATTACCCACCAGGGAGGATGGCTATGCTGTAATCCCTTCTCCTCCATTCTCCTCCTGGGATTTTGGGCATGCATGCACATGCATCTTGTATAAGTTTTAAGTTGCAGGGTCCAGGACTCAAACCATGATCAATTATGTGGGAATCCAGCAATGTAACCATTATGCCATCTGCTGGTACTAACTTTTTTCTTTAAGGAGAGATTTTTGCTATAAGGTGTGTGTGCTCACCAGGGAGACAGAGAAAGACAGAGAGACAGAAAGTGAGAAATCATCCCATAGGGAAGATGGTCATGGGGCAATCCCTTCTTCTCTGTTCTCCTCTTGAGTTTTGGGACATGCACCCAGTGTGATCTTCAAGCCACCAGGTCTGGGATTTGAACAGCAGTCAGCCATGTGGAAGTCCAGCAATGTAGCCATAATGCCATCTGCTGGTCCCTACAATGAACTTTTTTAAAAGTCCAGATCAGAAGAGTGAAAGAGCACAGACCCTAACACAACTCACACATAGCAGGAACAGCAGAAGGGTAGCAATAAGGGTGGCTGCCAAGAAGCTAGAGCTTGCTATGTGCTGAGCACTGTTCTGAGGGTTCTGTGCTCCTCAACTCATCTGGTCCTCAGAGCATCCTGCATATTTTATGTCCCCTCTGCATAAATTGTGGTTCCTAGATATTTCTTGCAAACCCAAACCATCCCTTTCTTCTGTTTGATTTAAACTCTTTCTCCATTAAATGATCCCTGAACACCTAAGCCACAGTCAGAGAAAAAATAAAAGCCCCTAGAGCACAAGCTGCCCAGCATGTAACTACCCACGCCTAAATGTTCTCTTCTCAACATGAATATTAACTATTTTAAAATATTTATTTATTCTACATTTAATCACCATGCATCTATCCAACATAAAAATGATTTTCCCAGCATGAACGCAGTGCTTATCAGTCAAGTCAAAAATATTACCATATACATTATATTATCATCAACTGATAACTTTTCATTTTTGTGTCTTTTAATTTTTTTCTTATTCTCCTTATCCTCTCCCACCCAGTCTCTATTACCCACCCCCTCCTATACTCTCTCAGATCTACAGTTACCCTCCCTGCTATTATACTTTCTAATCTTTCTGTTTTTGCCACAGAGTGCAGACATTTTTATATGTTAAGTGGGGACATACAATGCCTGTCTTTCATAGTCTGGCTTGCTTCACTTAGCATTAAGTCTTCTAAATATTAACTATTAAAGGTGCATCCTCAGAATTTTGTGCCCTCAAACACGAAGGGATCATCAGAGGTCATCAGTTCACTCCTCTCAATTTACCAGTAAGGAAACTAAGACAGAGCTAGTTAAGAGTTTAATACCTTACTCATTTCATGGTCTCTCTGACATTCCTTAGGGATCAACAAGGCTGGGAACTCCATGGATGCTGAGTAAATGTTTTCAAATGAATGAATTTTCAAGCTGGAGAAGTTCATCCCCTGGGAAGTGACTATCAGTTCCACAGTTTAAAAGGCATGCCCAGGTGGAGGAAGGGCAGATGAACAAGACCGTCCTCAGGAGAAATTGGTCCAGCCTGGGAAATTAGATTGGCCCCTCCAGGTCCAGGAGGGCTGCTTTGCAGAGGTCAGTGAAAAAGGATAGTCAAGAGACTTCAGAACAAGGAGCAAAAGTCATCTTTCTCTGCTGGACAAGATTGAAATCCCAGTATCAACCCAAGCCATGTAGTGATGCAGGGCAGTGACCCTGAAATCCATCAAGAGAAGCTTCACATGGGATGTGAGACTTAGCTGCCCTAATGGTTGACCCAGCTGTCCTGGGGTGAATCCTTCCCTTTCTTGACTTCTGGGTTAAGTGGGACCTTGGACTGCAGGAACATCCCCTAGAGACTGGGCATTGAGGTTCCCAACTCTATTTCACTGCTATCCACATAGCAGGATCAGAAGGAAGAGCTCTTCCCTAAGCAGAGGAATCACATGGTTAGATTGCAGCTTCAGTGGTAATTGTTGTAACTCAGCATGGGAAAATCCTGGAGGGAGACCAGGGTCCCTGGCTGTGACCTTTAACAAGCCCTGTCCTCTCAGGTCGTCTTCTTAGAAGAAGGTAGAGGCATGATAGCAGTATCATAGTCCAGCACAGCTGGTCACCACCCTGAGGAACATCTATCCAAATTCTGGGCTCCCTGACACCTCCATTCCCCCCTCACATTTGTCTCACTAGTAGGGTGGCAGAGAGGAAGCTGGGTTGGCTGAAGGATGATGGCTTCTTATAGGGCCGAGAGTTGCAGAGACCACTGTAGCTGTCTATGAGCTTTCCTAGCTAATCAATTAGTGGGTGACCTCCTCTGCTTTCAGTCTGTATATCACTCCTCCTGCCTTTGGCCCTTGAAAGGATGCTTTCTCTCCAGGGAATACATGTGACTCTCACTCAGCTACAAGCAGATCCACATCTAGGTGTGTGCTGTGGAGGACAAAGCCCATTCGTGTTCACAGGTGAGTTTTAAGGCAGGAGACTTACTGGAGTGGAATAATTGATGACAGAAAGGCAAGGTGGCAACCTCAAGTGCCTTAGGGAGAGAGATAAATGAGAAATTCCTATCAGTGCGTGGAAGACAGCATAGGGATGTGAACTGAACCATAGGTGGGATTCAGGGCCCAGTATTTGATCACACTCGGTTCACTGAGTGACTTTAGGCACAATTCTCCAGGTGTTGTTTCACTTGTTGATGACACAGGTGTTGGGTGAGATATTATCTAAGAATCATTGCCTGTTGGTTGATGCCAGGTAGGAAGGTGAGCTCTTTGCTCTATCGTATTCACTCTGAATGCTCTTCCTGCCTGGTATTCAGGTACTTGCCTGGAATGGTGTATGAGGGATTTCTAAAAGGGTCATAAAAAATAGAATTAAAGTATGAGTTTATTTTGGTGCAAGAACTTTTGAAATCCATGCACAGCTTTTTCATAATATGCATTTTCCACCAACTGAAGATGCTTGGTAGAAACACAGTTAAGATCGTTTGAATAAACTATTGAAGAGAAATGAGTGAAAAGTTACCAGAGAAAAGTGGAGCAGAGGAGGAAGGCTTTGGACTGTAAAGGGTTCATCTGGGATCAAGACCATGAAGAGAAAGCTGAGGGACATCATCAGGAGAAGAAGTAGGGCTGGCCAGGAAGAGGACTGCATTCAAGAAAGTGGATAGAAACCCCCAGGACTGAGAGTGAGGGTTAGCGATGGCTTCCCTGGTGACCACTTCCCACTCTCCACTGATAAGGCAGACAGATATGAGCCAAGAGAGTGTGAGAGGAAGGAGAGAGTTAGGGTGTAGGCATTAGTGTGTAGCCCATGTAAGGTCTTGGTGTATCTGGGGGAATCCTTTGAAGTCTCCACATGTCTGAAATTTGTTTCTGGGGGAGGAGGGGTGAGTATCTGTGTGTGGGTCTCCACGTGACAAATACGACTATGTTTTCTCTAGTGGATGGTTCTGCATATGTGTCCGTATGTGTGTGAGTGTCCACATGTGCCCACTGTGTGTTCCTGTCCCAGTGAGTGTGAACGTGTCTCTAGTAAGTCTGTGTGTCTGGATGTTTCAGGATATGTTCGTGTCTATGTGCAGCCATGTACCCCAGCACACTTCTGCAGCTTGGGGTACTTGAGTATTAGCTATAGAAGTGATATTTTCCATATAGGGTTTCGGTTAGCAAGCTGCCTGGGAGGTAGGGTTTCTGGTGCTAAATCCTAAACATCATTTTGCTACCTTAAATGAGTTGTTTCTACCTATTTCAAAGCAGATACCTGTCATGCCTGGGCCTCAAGAAAGGGCTCTGCTTTGACAATGTCAGTTCATCATCCAGGAAATGATATATATAGATATAAGAAAACTTCAAGGGTGATATTATTATCTCACGTTTAAAGAAGTTGAAGTTCAAATAAGTTAAATAACTTCTCTGAGGTTTCCTTTGTGATTTTATTGATATGTGCTGCTCCCTCTTTCTAGAATTCCCTGCCATTCTTGTCTGTCCCATGAATTTCTTGTCCTTCGCAATGACCCTGCTCAATTACCACCTCCTCTGTGGAGCCTTCCTTGACTTTTCTAGGAGAGTTAGCAAAAAGCCCTGTGCTTTGTCCAGGGTCAGAGGGGAAGAGACAACTAAAAGTTTGCCCTCAAGAGGGTCATCATTTGGCAAAGAAGAGCATCATAGTAGAAACATTCACTTGAGAATCCGTAACGGAGGACTAAGTTCCAAGTGAGAGTTACAAGAGACAAAGGAGAGAGGCATTTGTGGAGAAGTCAAGGATGGAGGTGGGGCTTCTAGAAGGAAGTGGAGTTGGGTATTGGGATAGGGTAGGAAGAGCATTTCAGAGAGGGAGGAGTGTGAGAAGGCATATGAGAAAGGTGTAAGAGACAGTGACAAGGCCAACCTGACTGGGGTGAGGACAAGGCAAGCATATGGAAGCAGCTGGTGCCAAGACTGGAGAAGATGCGGGATCCATTTGGATGCAGAACAGAGCAGTGGATCGCTGTGGCCAGTGGGCAGAGGGGAGGCTGGCAGGGAAGTACACTTGAATAGGAAGAGTGTGGCTTGGGATTTTCCAGGGCCCTTACACCTTTGGCTTTGTCTGTCTAGGGCTGCTGTCCCAGCCCACAGGCAACTCACTGAAGTCTCTGGGTTGAGATGGACAGCAATGCATCTACCCTCAAGACCAAGGACCTCTGACCAGGAGGGATACTAGCCCACAGACTCTACAGACAGTGTTGAGGACTGGCATGCTGCCCTTCAGGTGAGAGAACCCCAAATTCCCTGTTATTTTCTTGCCTTGTGTCCTATCTTCTGCCCACCTCACCTCCATGTACTCTGCCTTACAGCATTAGAGAAGAAGTGGCCACATTTTAGCTCTAACCAACCAACAAAACATCTTTCCATACCTTCACATTCTCCTGCCCTGTCTGAAATGACCTTTCTACACCCAAGAGTCTGCATATCTGGTACTCTACTCATTTTACCAACCCGGGTCAAACCTCATACCTCATGTCTTCATTGGAATCTTCCCCAATTCAGCCCCCTTTGTTAGTGTAGTGCCTATTGCATTGTACAGAATAATGGCTGGACCTCCTTCACAGTCCCAGAGCCCAACACAACACCCGGCCCAGAGCAGGCACTCAATAAACAGACATGTGCATACAGTATCTCATTTCATCTTGATATCAACCATGTAAGAGAGGAATCAAGACCCCCATTTATAGATGAGAAAGGTAGAGAAGAAATGAAGGTGAACCCATGCTTACATAGCCAAATTGGGAATCCAGCTGGCTCTGACTCTAAGGCCAGTGCTCTTTCCACAGCATCACATGATTGCCCAAGGGCAGGTCAGGGAGTAAAGGTCAGGAACTCTGCAGGGAAGAATCCTGCCCTGAAAAACAGGATGGACTAGAGGGGTGCCAAGGTCCTGGCTCTTTGAAGTTACTACTCTATATTGGGGTAAGGCAAGTAGGCAGGAGCACAGAGGATGATTCTCCTGGGATAGAAAATGGATGATAATGATAGAGGCAGAAAAATTTAAAACAGGTTCTATCTGAGGTTTGTCCATCATCCATAACAGGTGTGGTCCCTGGAGTTTGTCCATCATCCCTCTCCTTCATCCTCCCTTCACTTCTATTTTCAGTCATTGCTCTTAAAAAACTTCATTCAGCATGTAACTATTGGGTACATTTTATATGCAGACACTGGACAAGACAGTGAGATGCAGCTTCTCCCTACAAGGAGCTTCCCTGCTAAGAACTGACCAAGTCCATTCTCCGGGACCTTACCAAAGCCTAATTCTCTTCCCTGGCAAAGGGTAGCTGTACTAGGTTAGCAGCAGAACATTTCTAGAAACTTTGGAGCAATAAGAGAAAAGAATGTGTTATTTTAAGGAAGAGTGAGTGGAGGAAATAAGTATATTGTTTCTGAAATCATTGAAGTCACTTGGTTAACTGAGAAATTTAGACGTTTTATCGACTGATTTTTTTTAGAGGTTTTTCCCTTAGGGCACAGTGTATTCTCCAGACAGAAAGAGAGAAGACACAGTGAGAGGGAAAGTGAGAAACCACCCCTCCCCCCCAGAGGGGATGGCCATGCTGCAATCCCTTCTCCTCCATGTTCCTCCTGGAATCCTGGACATGCCGACGCACATGCCTGACCGGAGTTTTAAGCCACTGAGTCCAAGACTTGAATTGCATTCCACCATGTGAGAGTCCAGCAACATAACCTCTATGCCATCTGCCCCCAGCCCCTGACTAACTGATTTTATACACTAAAGTCACAGTAAGGACGAGCCTTGTCCCAGTGTCATATGTGGATGTTTTACTGTCCTCAAGCCATGCCTCCTCTACCAACACACGATCTCTTTCCCCGGTCTGGAATCCCTTGCCCTTCCCACATCATGTCTGTTTAGTGAACTATTCATTCTCCAAGACCCAGCTCAAGTACCACCACTTCTTTGAGTTCTTCCTATACTCCTTCAGGAAGAATTCACTCCTACTTGGTTCATAACAATAACCCTCTGTGAGCTGCTCCAGGTCAAACTGTTTGAGGGCAGAAGCTAAGACCCACTTGTCTCCCACAGCACCTAGCACAGGGTCAGAAAACTATACCCCACAGGCCAAATCCAGCCTGTTTTGTAAATAGTCTTATTGTAACACAACCACAGCCTAACTTCGCCTAACTGTTTTTGTGGGAGTTTTTTCGGTGTGTTTATTTGGTTGGTTTATTTTATTTTATTTTTAAGGTTTTTGCCGCAGGGCACATTCACTTGCCGGGAGAGAGACAGAGAGAAGGAAAGTGAGAAATCTCCCCTTCCGGGAAAATGGCCACACCACAATCCCATCTCTTCTATTCTTCTCTTGTGATTTTGGGCACACACACACACACACACACACACACACGTGCCTGGCATGATTTTCAAGACACCAGATCCAGAACTCAAACCACGGTTTGCCATGTGGGAGTCCAGTACCTTAACCATTATGCTACCTGCTGACTCCTAACTAATTGTCTAAGCGAATAATGACAACTATGATGGATTGGTGGTGGATAGGTAGATAGCTAAAAGTTTTGAGTGCTTTCTATGACAGGCACTACCCTGTTTTAAATGTATTATTCAGTTTATCCTCACAACCAACACCAGGGAGAGCTTCTGGTATTTCGCTTCCTAAAAAAGAAGAAACTGAAACTCACCGAGGTCACACCACCTTAGTGGAAAAGACAAGACTCTAAATCAGGTCTGACCTACTCCTAACTTGAGATATACTCACTACCCTAGACCAGCTTCCTGAGGTTTCATTTCTTCATAAAATTAGTATTATTGGATGAGACATGTGAGTTTTCTTATTTTTAAAATATTTTTATACATTCAACCACTGCATATCATTACAACACAAGCCGTGTGGTTTTTCTTTTGTTTTTTTTAAATTTTATTTATTATTATCATTATTATTTTATACATTCAATTGTTATAAATCATTTAGCATGTAAAGAGAATTTACCCAACATGAAATACACTTCAGACCAGTCATTTGAGAATACTATACATGTTATCATCAATAAGTAATCAACCATTTCTGTGTTGGTTTTTCAATTCAGCCTAGCCAGCAGACATTTATCTTCAGTATGTCTATCAAAATTTATATATATGGGGACCAGCAGTTGGCATAATGGCTATGTCGCTGGACTCCCACGTAGTCAACTGCAGTTCAAGTCCCAAACCCAGTAGCTTAAACTCATGCTGGGCGTGTGTGCGTGTGTGCCCAAGATCCTGAGAGGAGAATGGAGGAGACAGGATTGCAGTGTGGCCATTTCCCCTCCCACTTGTCTCCCACAGCACCTAGCACAGGGTCAGAAAACTATACCCCACAGGCCAAATCCAGCCTGTTTTGTAAATAGTCTTATTGTAACACAACCACAGCCTAACTTCGCCTAACTGTTTTTGTGGGAGTTTTTTCGGTGTGTTTATTTGGTTGGTTTATTTTATTTTATTTTTAAGGTTTTTGCCGCAGGGCACATTCACTTGCCGGGAGAGAGACAGAGAGAAGGAAAGTGAGAAATCTCCCCTTCCGGGAAAATGGCCACACCACAATCCCATCTCTTCTATTCTTCTCTTGTGATTTTGGGCACACACACACACACACACACACACACACACACACACGTGCCTGGCATGATTTTCAAGACACCAGATCCAGAACTCAAACCACGGTTTGCCATGTGGGAGTCCAGTACCTTAACCATTATGCTACCTGCTGACTCCTAACTAATTGTCTAAGCGAATAATGACAACTATGATGGATTGGTGGTGGATAGGTAGATAGCTAAAAGTTTTGAGTGCTTTCTATGACAGGCACTACCCTGTTTTAAATGTATTATTCAGTTTATCCTCACAACCAACACCAGGGAGAGCTTCTGGTATTTCGCTTCCTAAAAAAGAAGAAACTGAAACTCACCGAGGTCACACCACCTTAGTGGAAAAGACAAGACTCTAAATCAGGTCTGACCTACTCCTAACTTGAGATATACTCACTACCCTAGACCAGCTTCCTGAGGTTTCATTTCTTCATAAAATTAGTATTATTGGATGAGACATGTGAGTTTTCTTATTTTTAAAATATTTTTATACATTCAACCACTGCATATCATTACAACACAAGCCGTGTGGTTTTTCTTTTGTTTTTTTTAAATTTTATTTATTATTATCATTATTATTTTATACATTCAATTGTTATAAATCATTTAGCATGTAAAGAGAATTTACCCAACATGAAATACACTTCAGACCAGTCATTTGAGAATACTATACATGTTATCATCAATAAGTAATCAACCATTTCTGTGTTGGTTTTTCAATTCAGCCTAGCCAGCAGACATTTATCTTCAGTATGTCTATCAAAATTTATATATATGGGGACCAGCAGTTGGCATAATGGCTATGTCGCTGGACTCCCACGTAGTCAACTGCAGTTCAAGTCCCAAACCCAGTAGCTTAAACTCATGCTGGGCGTGTGTGCGTGTGTGCCCAAGATCCTGAGAGGAGAATGGAGGAGACAGGATTGCAGTGTGGCCATTTCCCCTGGGGGGTGATTTCTCTCTGTCTCTCTGTCTCTCTCTGACTTTCTGGCGAGTGCACACACCCTATAGCAAAAAACCTCTCCAAAAAAATTTATGTATATGTGTATTTATAAATATGTATGTATGTATGTATATGTATATATATATATATATATATGTACATTTATTTATTATCATTAAAGTTAATATATATGGAATCTCGATGTGCAGGAAGTCTATCTAGAGTTCCCAGAATTTAGACTGGCGGCCTCATCTACCACCCATCCATGCTGGCACTCCATGGCTCTGGCCAACCTCACATCCTCTCCAGAATTCCTCCTACTCGGCCTGATGGACGGAAGGGACCCCCACCCACTGTTGTTCCTGCTCTTCCTTAGCGTCTACCTGCTTAACACCCTAGGCAACCTGAGCATGGTGGTGGTGGTGAGGTCCGACGCGGCCCTCCGGTCCCCCATGTATTTCTTCTTGGGTCACCTGAGCCTCGTGGACATCTGCTTTACCACCGTCACAGTCCCCAGACTGCTGGCTTGCCTGCTCCGCCCAGGCCAGGCTGTGTCCTTCCAGGGGTGCTTTGCCCAGATGTACTTCTTCGTGGCTCTGGGCATCACCGAGAGCTACCTGCTCGCAGCCATGTCCTACGACCGCGCCG
>NW_006204759.1:3572950-3589311 GCF_000334495.1 Tupaia belangeri chinensis
AAATATGTATGTATATATGTATATATATATATATATATATATATGTACATTTATTTATTATCATTAAAGTTAATATATATGGAATCTCGATGTGCAGGAAGTCTATCTAGAGTTCCCAGAATTTAGACTGGCGGCCTCATCTACCACCCATCCATGCTGGCACTCCATGGCTCTGGCCAACCTCACATCCTCTCCAGAATTCCTCCTACTCGGCCTGATGGACGGAAGGGACCCCCACCCACTGTTGTTCCTGCTCTTCCTTAGCGTCTACCTGCTTAACACCCTAGGCAACCTGAGCATGGTGGTGGTGGTGAGGTCCGACGCGGCCCTCCGGTCCCCCATGTATTTCTTCTTGGGTCACCTGAGCCTCGTGGACATCTGCTTTACCACCGTCACAGTCCCCAGACTGCTGGCTTGCCTGCTCCGCCCAGGCCAGGCTGTGTCCTTCCAGGGGTGCTTTGCCCAGATGTACTTCTTCGTGGCTCTGGGCATCACCGAGAGCTACCTGCTCGCAGCCATGTCCTACGACCGCGCAGTGGCCGTGTGCAGGCCCCTGCACTACGGCGCGGTCATGACGCCCTGGCGCTGCGGGGCGCTGGTGGGGGCGTCCTGGGCGGTGGCCCACCTGCACTCGCTGCTCCACACGCTGCTCATCTCCGCGCTCTCCTACCCCCGCTCCGCCCCTGTGCGCCACTTCTTTTGTGACATGACAGTGATGCTGAGCTTGGCGACCTCGGACACATCTGCCGCGGAGTCTACCATCTTCTCTGAGGGCCTGGCGGTGGTGCTGACCCCGCTGCTGTTGGTGTCCCTCTCCTACGCGCGCATCCTCGTGGCGGTGCTAGCAGTGCGGTCCACGGGCGGCCGGCGGCGCGCCTTCTCCACCTGCGGGGCCCACCTGGTGGTGGTGTCGCTTTTCTTTGGCTCTGTCCTCTCCGTCTATTTCCGGCCGTCCTCCGCCTACTCCGCCCGCTACGACCGCCTGGCCAGCGTGGTCTATGCTGTGGTCACGCCGACCCTGAACCCTTTCATCTACAGCCTTCGCAACAGAGAGGTCAAGGGTGCACTAAAAAGGGGGCTCGGAGGGAGGGCTGCACCCCAAGTCACGTGAAGGCAGGTCTGGATTCACTGACTCTTCCATAAGTTTCATAATTACCAAAAACCCTTTATTTTTAGCTTTCCAAAGCACTATCAGTTTTGATCCTACACTGTCTTATTTCTTGATTAAATTTAAAAACTGAAACTAAAGCAAATACGATTGTGTTAATTCCGGTGATGTGTTCATAGCAGTAGGTCACATTCGTTTCTGTATTATCTGAATGTTTCAGATAGCGTCTGCTTTCAAATCTTGGAAAATATAAAGGGAAACAGGAGCAGGGGAGCGCCTTGTTATTTGTGGAACGGGACTTGTGGCCAGTGTCTATTACCTCCTTAGCTGTTACTCCTTTTTCACTCTGAGAGTTTTTTATTTATGCCTTTTTCTCATTTTTGTCATTTTATGTGCCAAAGTTGTTAGCTGTTTCATAAATCTTTCCAAAGAACCCACATTCTGTTTAATATTAACTCCATTGTTGCTTGATTTTCGACTTCCATTGATCTTTTTCACCTTCATATTGATTCATTTCTTCCTCCTATTTTCATGTTGATGGTGTGGTGCTTTCTCTACAATAGATTGTTAAGGTTTATGTCTCATCCTGACTTCAGGGGAGAGGAGTGGATGAACTTGACACCTCTTCTGTTAGCATGGACGTGGATACTGCATGACCGTGCTGTGAGGGAGGGAGCCCATGGACTCTCAGGTCTTACTGGTCCCGCTGGTCTCTTGGACTCTGCCAGTCTTTCATCTGGTTCTGGCTCACCTTAGCTACTGCCAGAGTCCTCCCACTCCATATCATGGCAGCCTCTGCAGACACACTCAACTGCTAGCTTCTGACTGGGCTCCACCAGTGTGTAAAAACTTTCCAGCTATTCGTGGTCTGTGGTGGTTGAGAAGATTTCGTGTGTGTGTGTGTGTGTGTGTGTGTGTGTGCGCGCAGTGCTACAGGCGATAGTTTAGATACTCATTCCTAGACCAGTGTTGCCATGAAGTGAATATCTCATATAATGGTGGATTATTCTGAAAATTTTCCTCCTCCCAGGTATCACCCAACAAGTAAAGTGGGCTTGCTCTTCATTGTTCAAAACTATTTAGAAGATCCCTCACTGGAAGTTGGAGGACAAAGAGCAGGTCCCCATGCTGACATCCAAACTCTTGTTAAAAACACTGTTATTTTACATTATTATTAAAGTGGTGTTTAATGCAATTAGAAAAAAAATTAATGGAACTAAAATTTGAAAGGAATATACATACTTATCAATATTTATATTAGCCTTTTGTTTGTTTGTTTGTTTTAATTTAGCAGCAGGCATGTATGCTATGTAGAGGGACAGAGAAAGAACAAAAGTGAGAAAGCATCACCCCCCCCCATGGGGAGTAGTCATGCTGCAATTCCTTCTCCTCCATTTTCCCCTTCTTTCAGGATTTCCATTATACATGCACAGGCACCTGGTATGTTTCTCAAGTCACCAGGTCCTGGACTAGAACTGAGAGGTCAGCCATGTGGGATCTGCCCACCTTAACCACCATGCCACATACTGTCCCTATATTAGATTCGATGGTATATATCCAATATAGTTACATAACTATCCAAGATCATTAAAGATCCTTATTAGAAACAATAAGAGAATAAGTAAAGGTGGACTGTTGCAAAAATTGATACAAAACAATTGATAACATTTTTATGTACCAAAAAAACCTGTTAAAACACAATAGTAATCCCTCAACATATTTTAAATAGAAATACCAAAGACATAAAAATATAATGTGCAGATATCAAATTAAGAAATCTACAGAACTCAACTAAAAAATTTTTGAATAAATAAAAATATATTCTTTACAGACAACTGTATGGATAGCCAACTCTACTTAATAAATGTAGAATTCAGTGTAATTGAATGTATAAAAGAAAATTAAAGAAAAAAAGAAAAAAAAGAACTGAAGCGTATTTAGTAGAATAAATGTGTCAGGAAAATTTAGAAAGAAAGATATATTGAAGAGGGTTTAAATATTTAAAATGTATTATTATGAGAGCATATCTTATATGGTACCACTAAATCTACAGAATGGAATTGTTATAATCATGTCTAGAAAGAAACTCAACTCTATTTAAACACTTACTATGTTGTAAAGGTAGTGTTTTTAAAATTTTAAAATCAGTAAATTGAGACATTCGGTCTACTAAAAGGGAAAAAGAGAAAGAGGGTAATTGTCCTTAAAACCAAAGTTCAGGTCAATCAGAGACAGAGATGTAGAAACTAAAACTCTGAAAAAACTAAAGGAAATAATAGAATAGTTAATTTAGAGATAGAAAAGTCCTTTCTAAACATTTCAGAAGAAAAAATAAACCATACAGTAAAAGTCAATTTACTTGACTACTCCAAAATTTTAAGTATTGTTTGATTCCTTTATTTATTTATTTATTTTTGAGAGAGAGAGAGAGAAACCAAGAGACAGGCATCCCTAACAGGATCTTCACACCATGATCGACCCCAGCCTCAGCTGGTCTTTTGTAAAGAAAAAATATACCACTACGAAAGCCAAAACATTAATAATAAATTGAGAGAAATGTCACCTGCAAGATAGACAAAGTGACATTATACATAGAAAATTGACTCAAGGCAAAGGAAAAGTATCTCATAAGTAGATGTTTGATCTTACAGATACATACAGAAATTCAGTTTTAAAACTGAAATCTCATATATTGCACAGGCTGATACATACTTGGAAGCAAAATATCCAGTGTCAGGGATTTTGCATAAACAGTCATTCTTACTTTTGGAGGAGTTTACAATAGTTGCAATTTGGCAAATTCTATTTGATTATAAAATGTTCATATCCTTTAATCTATAACACCCATTTCTAAGAATTTGACCATAAAAACACAGGACAAGTCCACAAAAAACAATATAGACCTGAAAATGCATTCAAATGCATGTTGCCCTGGGGCAACATGACGAACATGCTTATGTGCCCAGGCTTCTGACAGGATAGAAAATTGGAGGAAAAAGAATAATGGCATGACCAGGCCTTGTTGAAGAATGCTTTCTATTTCATTCTTACCTCTCTGTCACACATGCACCCTTAGGCATAATAAAAGAAAAAGTCTAAGTTTAAAAAAATATAAATGTATGGGAACCAGCAGTTAGCGTAATGGCTATGTCGCTGGATTCCCATGTAGTCGACCGCGGTTCAAAAAGTCTGAGTTTAAAAAAATATAAATGTATGAGGTGATGGTTATGCTAAGTAGCTTAATTTTAATCATTCCACAAAGTGACCATATAGCAAAACATGACATTATATCCCCATAAACACGTAAAATTATTTTTCAATAAAAAATAAAATAACTTTTTAAAATGAGCACTGAAGTGACTGAGAAATCTGGATTCATTTCTTAGAGAACTAGGAAGTACCAAGCTCAGAGTAACTACTCAACATTGATTAACAGTCATGGAATCCCTGCAACATATCAGGCCTTGGGCTACCTTGCACCTGTGTATGAGGTGATGGTTATGCTAAATAGCTTAATTTTAATCATTCCACAATGTGACCATATAGCAAAACATGACATTATATCCCCATAAACACGTAAAATTATTTTTCAATAAAAAATAAAATAACTTTTTAAAATGAGCACTGAAGTGACTGAGAAATCTGGATTCATTTCTTAGAGAACTAAGAAGTACCAAGCTCAGAGTAACTACTCAACATTGATTAACAGTCATGGAATCCCTGCAACATATCAGGCCTTGGGCTACCTTGCACCTGAGATATATGGTAAAATTAAAAAGCACAGTGAGTCTTCCCTAGTACAACTTGAGAAAACTCCCCTTCGGCATGCTATGGGTATTGCATCAGTGGCACCAAACTTAGTCACTACCATAATATTTAGAATACTACTCATTTTCAATATTACACCTATTGTTAGAAAACATACTTTGACCTTTGGAGTCACTGTCCCAAAGAAAAGTGCATCATCCACTTTGTAAAGATGTTTTTCAAGGCTCCCTTTATGTCCTGGTTCCTCAGGCTGTAGATGAAGGGGTTCAGCATAGGGGTCACCACAGTGTACATCACAGCCATGACAGTCTCCTTCATGGTAGAATTGCCAACTGAAGGGCACAAATAGAGGCCAATGATCGTCCCATAGAACAATGACACCACAGAAAGGTGGGAGCCACAGGTAGAGATGGCCTTACGGATACCCCTAGCAGAAGGGACCTTGAGGATGGAAGACACGATTCGTGCATAGGATGAAAAAATCAACAGAAATGGGACAATTGTGACAAGTCCTCCTACGATAAATATTACTATTTCATTTATCTGAATGTCAGAGCAAGCCAACTTCAGCAGAGCTGACAGGTCACAGAAAAAGTGAGGGATCACATTATCAGCACAGAAAGACAACCTTGCCGTGAGCAGGGTGTGCAACAGAGAGATAAACGTGGCCAGCACCCAGGACAGCACCACCAGGGAGAGACAGAGCCTAGGACTCAGGATGAAGGTGTAGTGCAGGGGGAAGCAGATGGCCACGTAGCGGTCATAGGCCATGGCCACAAGGAGGAAGCTCTCCAGGTCTGCAAAAAGCAGGAAGAAGTACATTTGGGTTAAACAGCCTGCGTAGGAGATAGATGGGTCTTGGCTCTGCATATTCTTCAGCAGCTTGGGAACAGTCACAGAAGAGAAGCAGAGGTCAGAGAAGGACAAGTTGCTGAGTAAGAAATACATTGGTGTGTGAAGGTGGGAGTCCAGTCGAATGAGTATGATGATGAGGAGGTTCCCCAGGACAGTGGTAAGATACATGGCCAGGAACAGGGCATAGACCAATCCTTGCTGATCTGGCTCAAGAGGCAAACCCTGGAGGAGGAACTCTGAGATGGCAGTTGTATTTATTCTTTCCATGTTGGTTTTATTTTACCTTTTTAAAATTAAGAATAATTTGTATGAAAGTATGAGCATATATACACAGGCAAGTATACATACATACACACTACAGAATATTCAGAAATACAATTATTTCCTCTTGTTCAGAGAGGGCAGCAGGAGGGCAACCAAATGAGCACTCTTTAGTGGAGGTGCATAAAAGCATTGGAAACCATGAAACACATGGTGAAAAACACCCATTCCAAGGAAATTAAACATGATTTTCAAACTCTCTCAATGTGCAAATCTCAGAAGGTCACACATAGGATCATTTTTGAGATATTAATCTTTGAAGATTTTGTTTCCTCACTTTCCACTTTCACTTCCCCTCATCCCAGTAGGTAGCTCTACATTAAGTGCCTTGGGATAGAGATGCAGCAGGAAAGCAAACTAGTTCACAGGTTTTCCCAGATTTTACTTCCAAAACCCAAGCCCCAGAAAGAGAACAGAATTTTTGAATTTACTGGTATAAGGACAAAAAAAAAAATGTCTTGGCCAGAACTGGAAGCTTCTTTTTGGCAAATTTGAGAGATTTTCTTGAGAAAGAGTGAGAGAATGGTCAGTGCATCCCAAGAACAGGAGGAGTTGGGTGACATCACTAAGAAGGCCTAAGGTAAGATATAAGCATTGATTCAGAGGAAATTAATACTTTTTTAAAAATATATGATACTATAAATATGGATAATTTCAATGAAATTGTTTATTTGAATGAAATTGTTGATTAGAGTAATGAAATTGTTTATTTTAATGAAATTGTTGATTAGAGAGAGAAAAAAATATAAATTAACTACATTTACTCAGAAAACCAAAGAAACGATCAATGTTAGGCTTTTCCCCTTGTTTTTCTGGATCCTCTGGAGGTGATGGGCTGTTATTCATCTTTGCCCTAGACAGGTCATTAGAGCCCCAGTCTTCCAAATAAGGAATTATATGCTCAAATCTCACTTGGGTCAATCAACAGAACAGAGCTTCTAGAGAAGATCCTTCATGAGGGCAAGAACCATGACTCTCTTGCTTACTGTGCAAGTTGTCTACTTGTATATTTGGTCTCTATCTAGTATCATCTTCATTCTGCATACTGTGTGATGAAGAGTGAAGTATTATAACATCTTACAAAGAGCTTACTGTCTACAAATTGAAGTTGTAAAGACTATATTATCTGAACATAATGCAATAAGAAAATAAATTAATAATAAAAAGGTTATATTTGGATATTAAGACTCACCTAAATAATTTTTGGGTCAAAGAAACAATCAGGATACCAACAAATGTCCTATTCAGAGACAACATAAAAGGAAAACACTACCTATGGCATTCATCATATAAAAAGAAAACAATACCTAATTTTTATTAAGAAACTAGAAATTTTAAATAATTGAAAAAGGTATTCAGATAAAAAGATATAAAGTGGCAAACTTTTTTAAATAGAAGAAAGTGATTATTAAGATGAAAAGTATACTTTAACAAATTAGAAAACAGAAAAGTAGTAAAATTTTTTAAATAATTCAAATTTTTTTCCAAAAAGGATCAACAAAACAGTCAAAACTGATCAATTTAATTTTTATTATAATGATAATTAAAGAATATTAGAAATAAGAAAAAGGATATAATCCCAAAGGCATATTTTAAAATCTATCTTAAGCGTCTCAAGTAAATTTGAATTGTCTAAGCAAAGACAAATTACCAAAACTGACTAAATAATATACACAGTACCTGAATAGACCATTAAAATAAATATTCAAGAATAAATAGAGGGACCAGCAGATGGTTTAATAGTTATGTCTCTGGACTCCTACAAGTCAACCATAGTTCAAGTCCTGCACCTGGTGGTTTGAAATTCACACTGGGCATATGTGCGTGTATGGTTGAAAATCTCAAGAGGAGAATGGAGGAGAAGGGATTGCAGTGTGATCATCCCCTTGGGGGGTGATTCCCTGCTTTCTATATTTCTGTCTCTCTAGTGAGTGCATGCAAAAAAAAGAAAGAAAGAAAGAAAAAAGAATGGAAATATTAAAAACCTAAATACATGACATAAACTAAGAAAATGTTATTTCTAGTAAAAAGATTTAGGCCAATAATAAGCATATAAACAGATGTTCAACATTATTATTCACTAGAGAACTACAAATTAAAATCATAGGATATCATTATACTACTGCACACCCACCACAATGGTTTTTTTAATTGACAATATCAAATATTAACAAGGATGTGGAGCAGTTAACACTCTTATCCATTCCTAGTTAGGATGTAAAATAGTAAAACCACTTTGCACGCTATTTGCAGTTCTTAAAATTACACCCACGCTATGACCTAGAAATTTTGTTCCTGAAATATCCAAATGAAATGAAAACCAATGTCCACATAAAGGTGTGTATAAGAATTTTCACAGAATCTTTACTCAAAAGAGCTAAAACTGAGAAACCCAAGTGTCCATCAGTTGAAGAATGTGGCATAACCATTTCAATGGCATAGTATATAGTGATGAAAAAATGAACTAAGATGACCCACGCAATAACATAGATAAATCTCAAAAACATTATGTTGAGTGAAAGAATCTTGACTCAAAAAAGTGTTATACCACTCCACTTATTTAAAGTTCATGAGCTGGAAAATCTAATCTATAGTGGTAAGAATTGGAGTAGCACTTACCTCTGAAGGTGGCTGGATACTGACAAGGAGGGAGCATGAGGAAATTTTCTCAGATGACATAGGTGGTCTGTAGATTGATCTGCATGGTGATAACGTGGATATCAAGTTCAGCGAACTGTACACTTATGATCTGGGCAGTACAGGTAAATTATGTCGCAATTTTTAAAAATCCTTGGACTAGGATGGTTTCTGGGTTTTTCAAACTATCAAGTAAGAAATAATATTCAAGCTCTGCATGATGCATCCTGGAATCTAATATTGAATAGAGAGCTACCTAATTTACTGAAAAAGAAAAATAAAAGACAAGAAGAATAAAATTATAGACCAATTCCACCTATGTGCATCAAGTCTAAAACATGATTACTCCATCCTTTCATATTTGAAATCACACTAATATGAGACCAGCAGATGTTATAATGACTGTCTCTGGAGTCCCATGTAGTTGATCGTGGTTCAAGTCCCAGACCCAGTGGCTTAAACTCATGCCGGGTGCATTGTCCGGGTGTGCCCAAGATCCCAAGAGAAGAATGGTTTTTTCAAACTATCAAGTAAGAAATAATACTCAAGCTCTACATGATGCATCCCAGAATCTAATATTGAATAGAGAGCTACCTAATTTACTGAAAAAGAAAAATAAAAGACAAGAAGAATAAAATTATAGACCAATTCCACCTATGCACATCAAGTCTAAAACATGATTACTCCATCCTTTCATATTTGAAATCACACTAATATGAGACCAGCAGATGTTATAATGACTGTCTCTGGAGTCCCATGTAGTTGATCGTGGTTCAAGTCCCAGACCCAGTGGCTTAAACTCATGCCGGGCGTGTTGTCTGGGTGTGCCCAAGATTCCAAGAGAAGAATGAAGAAGGGATTGCAGCATGGCCATCCCCCGTGGGGGTGGTGGTGGTAATTTCTCACATTGTGTCTCTGTCTGTCTTTCTGGCAAGCACACATGCCCTTTAATCCCAAAGGCATATTTTAAAATCTATCTTAAACATCTCAAATAAATTTGAAGAATTGTCTAAGCAAAGACAAATTACCAAAACTGACTAAACAATATACACAGTACCTGAATAGACCATTAAAATAAATATTCAAGAATAATTAGAGGGACCAGCAGATGGTTTAATGGTTATGTCTCTGGACTCCCACAAGTCAACCATAGTTCAAGTCCTGGACCTGGTGGTTTGAAATTCACACTGGGCATGTCTGTCTGTCTTTCTGGTGAGCACACTCACCCTATAGCAAAAATCTCTCCAAAAAAGAAAAAAAATCACACTAATGTGTTCAATTAAAAAAATCAGAATTACTTTACCAGAAGCAAAAGGTATTCTAAAAGATCAATACCAATTCCTGACCAAAGCTCATAATGAAAAAACAGGCTACTTCCTTTACATTATATATTAGATTTCATCAAAGTTGGACTTCATCCTCTCTCTAGATGAGAGCATTCTTTAATTCTCTGGGTCACAATGAAATGGAAATCATGGACCCCCCTCCCCATACACTTATATCAAAGGATTTTGCTGCCCATTCCATTAACCATAATACCAGGTATTATACTCATGGCTCCCAGCAAGAATTTTTCAGCTATTCTAAGAGTTTTAGAGTCTCCGAATTCAATAGTGTGTTGCTTGCCCAAGACCTACCTTCATTCTCTACTAGCAACACTGGGTGACTGCTGGCAAAGGGACAGATTGTTCTCATACCTTTAACATACTCACTCAGGGCAGATCATGAGAACTGCCAAACATCTTACTTAGAACATTGATGGGAGAAATCAACAAGAAAGCATTATTCTAAACCAAAGAGACTTTGAAGAGATTTGCATTTACCACATAGTCTCCTGCCTCATAAATATGAAGCCTATTTCTTGGAAGAGACTTAGAGACAGTAGCGTCCTTAAGCACAGTAACTGATCAGTTCTGACCAATTTAAGAACAAGCACAATCCTTAAATTGGGTGTTTCAGGCCATAGGGCATTTTTCTTAGAATTTCCTGAAATAGGTAAGAAAAAGATGTCTTATCAAGCCAACATCATGCGTACTAATAAAAATTTTGAACTACCAACATCAATCAAAATGTAGGATGTTAATCTAAGGCATCACTTTCTGCTAGTAATAAAATACAAGCCACTGGGGCCAGCACATGGTATGGTGGTTAAGGCACTGGACTCCCACATGGAAAACTGGTTCAAGTCCCAGATTTGACAGCTTGAAAGTCATGCTGGAGGCGTGTGTGCCCAAAATCCCAGAGGAGAATGGAAGAGAAAGGATTGCAGCTTGTTGATTTCTCTTTCCTCTGTCTCTTTGGTAAGTGCACATACCCTAAGGCAAAAACATAAAAATAAAATAAAAAATAAAATGTAAGCCACAAATGTGATCTACAAATATAATTTTTAATTTTTTAATAAATACATTTAAAAGGCAAAAACCAACAAGATTTATTTTAATTACACTTTTTATTTAAGCCATGTATCAAAAATATCATTGTTTCAATACACTCAATATTAAAATTATTAATCCTATACTGTACATCTATTTTTCATACTGTCTTTAAAATACAATATACATGAAGGGTCTTCAAAAAATTAATGGAAATATATATTATGAAAAAATTAGGCACGGTTTTCACAATTTTTTGCAGTAAAATAAACTCATCCTACACTTTGATTGATGTTGGCAGTTCAAAATTTTTACTAGTATGCATGATGTTGGCTTGATAAGACATCTTTTTCTTACATATTTCAGGAAATTCTCAGAAAAATGTCCTGTGGCTACCACAGTTTAAATCTAAGGTGTAACTTTTTCAGGGAATATTCTGTATCCAAGTGAAATAAAATGTGAAAAAGAAATATAAGTGAATAGGAGGGTTAGGAAACAGAAAATGGTACCAATGGTATGCCAGAAGTTTGGGGAATTTCCGGATCATCTGAAGCTGGTGGGAATCCAATTGAAGAAACATTAATCATGGTAACGGCCCCCATACAGCACAAGGAAAGGAGAAACCCTCCTAGAAAAGAAATGGTCTATTTTCCCCAAAAGCACTAGAAACCCCCAAATTCAGAAAAGAAAAATTGTGGGTCATGGGGCTATTAGCAGGAGAAAGGGAGAACAAGCAACTGAATCTGAGGACTGCAGGAGATCTCAGACATAAAGAAATCACTCTGGATCACAACCACACCTAGCATCATCCCAGGCATATATTGGCCCAAAGAGGTAATTCCACCCTGACCCTCCCCACCCAAATGAACCCAGCATTTAGAACTAGTAAAGGTGTGGAGGGGCAATGTGGAATGGAAAAAGTTACTGACCTAGAAAGGACAGACCAAATTCCAAATAGGGATTTTTTTCCCTCAGGTTATAAAGTGAATCTATTCTTCGCTAGAGATATCAATATTAGAACAGTTCATTGAAGAGTGAAAAAAAACTAGCTTCATGGACAGAGCTCCCACAAGGGCCTCATACTCTACTTAGCTGCTTAGCAAAAACATTCAGAATCTGGAGGTGTCAGAAACCATTATCTACTGGCCTGAGAAGTTGGCAAACTACTGAGCTTTCTCAGCCTTACATACCACCTTCAGTGAACCTTATACACCTTGCATAATTATCGGTTTAGAATAATTGATATTTGCAAAGTACAGCTAAGTTGTTCTACAAACACAATTTATTCATTCACAGCTCTGGTGATCCCCAATTACATTTGGAAATGGAAGTCACTATTAACAGTGGAAAGCAACGAAGATGATGACTTCTATTTCAACCTGTAAGAATTCCACTACTCTTGTCAGGCATGTAAGCATATGTGCCCATAATCCCTAGAGGAGAATGGAAGAGAAAAGTTGCAGCATGGCCATCCCCCCTGAATGGGGTTCTCTCTCTCTGTTTCTCACACACACACACACACACACACACACACTCCCTAGGGAATGCACACATCCTATAAAAAATTTTAAAAGTTTTAATTCCCCTTCAAATTTTCTTTTAGAAAGAGGTTTGTTTGTTTGTTTGTTTGTTAGAGGTAATGGCCATGCTGCAATTCCTTTTCCTCCATTCTCCTTTCAGGATTTTGGGCATGCATGCATACACCACACGTCCAGTGTGAGTTTTAAGCCACCAGGTCCAGGACTCAAACCACAATCAGCTATGTGGGAATCCAGCAATATAACCATTACACCATCTGTTGGCCCCTCACTTCAGAATTTTGAAATACAAATAGCTGTTGAAGCACATTTTAGAATGACTACCTCTTCTGAACTCCATCCCAGCTTACCCAGCTTATCTGAGTGTGGCTTCAGAGCCTGCTTCCTGTCTCCCACTTCCATGCCCTGCATTTCTGCTGCAGTCCCTGCTATTGTCTTCTGACTCTTCTCTTCTATTGTGTCCTGACCCCTGGGAACCCTAGGTCCCAAAGAAACTCATTAGTAGCAAACCAAGAACTTGTCTGTCCATTTCCCATGCACCATTCTGAGTCACACTGCTGAATAAATGATGTCCAGACACAGATTTCTGGATTCACCTCAAGCCTGAAATTATATTTTTCCCCTCACATATTACAATATTTCTTATTGTGTCATATATAAAAGCAATAAGATGGATGTAAATACGTATGATAGATGATAGTGTGATAGTAAAGGAGATAAGTGCATTTGACTTTCCAAATGCCCTCCCATTGCCAACCATGTAACTGACTGGAATGCCTGTTGCTGGCTGGGTTCTGGGTGGGATGTTGTTATGTTCCATGGGACTTGTGGCTGCCAGATCCAGTTACTGGGTAGGGTCCAGTGGTGTCTGCAGTGCCATGGAGGGACTCCAATCCTCTGTGGAGTTTGACTTTGGGCTGATATTTGGGGAGTTAGATGAGGTGGTGAAGGAACTGTTGCGCAATAACCTGGGACCACAGTTCACTTTTTAGAACCTCCAGGGGCAGGTGCTGGAGTTTCAACTTCTCATCTGTTTCCTTGTGGGCTTCAACTTTTTATTCAGAGTTGTCATCTCTTAGAAGTCAGCTTTAAGTAAGAAATGAGAAGCTACTTGCATAAAGTCTGCACTAATTGAACAGAAATGTCAACTTAGCCCTGAGTTCCCTCATGATTGATTTTCTTTTCTAACTGAAAGAATAAATGGACTTACTGAAACACACCAAGAAATGTTAGACTGTTTCTTTTCACTCCATTCTGAAATTCTTAAGGAAGCCTTCCCTGACTCTCAGAGCCCACACTATTCATTTCTCTGCTTTCTGCAGTATATGTTCAACTAAAATATTTACCAGAACCAAATACTGTAGCACTCGATCACCACTGTCTTATGTCATAAAATGGTTACATTCATATATAATGAATTTATTTCCTTGGCTGGACTTTCCGCCCCATGATATCAAGTAATGTGTTGACTGATTTTTACAAGTATGACTTTATCCATTAGTTCATTAGAACATTCATTTGAGAAATATTTACTAAATAACCACCGTGTACAAGGCACTATACCATGTGCTATGGGGAATGCAGTTGCCAAGGTAGACATGGTCTCTGGTCATGTTTGTAAAGTCTAGCTGGAAGAGATGATTACTAGAGAAGCTACTAGTAACTGCAACAAATGTGACAGAGGAGAAATAGAAGATGCAATAAGAGCCCTTATTAAGGACTCCTAATCAGAACAGACTTGTAGTGCAGAGGTTAAGGAAGCTGGATCAAAGTTGGCCCACTGTGGTTTAAATTCTCCCCTAGTGATTTGAAAAACACACCAGGGTGGGTGGGTGAGGACAAGCAGATGGTGTAATGGTTACATCACTGGACTACCACAGAGGCAACTGCAGTTCTAATCCTGAACCTGAAGGCTTAAAACTCACGCCGGGCATGTATGCATACATACTCGAAATCCTGAGAAGAGAATGAATAAGGGATTGCAGCATGGCCATTGCCCTGGGGGTTGATTTCTCGCTTTCTGTCTCTCTGTCTCTCTCCATCTGTCCAGCAAGAGCACATATCCTTTAGCAAAAATCTCTAAATAAGATATAGAAGAAAGAAAGAGAGAAATAAATAAAAAGAAAAGAATAAAGAAGCAAAGCAAAGCAAAGAAGAAAGAGAGAAATAAAGAGAGAAATAAATAAAAAGAAAAGAAAAGAATAAAGAAGCAAAGCAAAGCAAAGCACACCAGGAGTGCATGCATGCATGCCCAAAATCCTGACAAGACAGAGGAATGGAATAAGGACTGTAGTGCAATCGCACCCTGCTGTGGGATCCTCTCTCTCTCTCTCTCTCTCTCTCTCTCTCTCTCTCTCCCTTTTTCAGCCTCAATTGATCATACCCTCTGACAATAAAAATAAAATAAATTAAAAAAATAAAAATAAATAATGCCTAATATTATCTAGCATGTCATGGAACACATTGTGTTATTTATTTATTTGCTTTTTACATTCAATCCCGGTGTATCATTACAGCACACCAAATGAATTTTCCCAACACTGTATATTGATTCAATCAAAAATATTACCATAAATATTACCTTCAACAAATAATTTTCTGGTTTAATGTCCCTTAAATGTTTTGCTTCTTTCTTTTTCCCCTTGATTCTCTCCCTTTCCCTTTCCCCCATTTCCCACTCTCCTCTCACATGATCTCTGGTATCCAAAGTTACTCTCCATGCCTTTATATTGGCACGGTAATCCAATATTTCAGTTTCTTCAGTAGAGTGTAGACATTCAGTATATACTGAGTGGGGACATACGATGCCTCTCTTTCATAGTCTGACTTACTTTACTTAGCACTAAATCTTCCATATTCATTCACTTTTATCAAATGCTAGAGTCTCTTCATTTTTTTATGGCTGAGTACTCTTCTGTAGTGTATATATTCCACACATTTTCAATTCATTCATCTATTCATGGACGTTTGGATTGGTTCCATGTCTTAGCAATTGTGAATAATTCCACAATAAACAAGGATATGCAAATGCTTTTCCAACAGAGTGTGTTCCTATCCTTTGGGTAGATACCCAGGAATGAAACTGCTGAATCATATGGTAGTTATATTTGAGGAATGGCAGGTCTTTGAGGAGTCACTATGTTGTTCTCCATAATAGCTGTACTAATTTACATTCCTGCCAACAGTGTAGGAGAGTTCCCTTTTCTCCACAGCCTTTCCAGCACTTATCATTCTTTATTCTGTTAACCTTAGCCATTCTGACTAGGTGGTATCTCATTGTGGTTTTGATTTGCAACTCTCTTATGATAAGAGATGTTGAGCAAGGAACACTATAAAAACCTAAAGCAAAGAAATAGAAAATAACACAAAAAAGTAGAAACACAGGGATGTTGAGCAAGGAAAACTATAAAAACCTAAAGCAAAGAAATTGAAAATAACTCAAAAAAGTCATGTTCCTGTATTGGAAAGTTACTATAATCCACAGTTCATGTTCCTGTATTGGAAAGTTACTATAATCAAAATGTCAATTCCACCCAAATTAATCTGCATATTTAATGCAATCCCAATCAAATTACCAGAGATATTAATTGCAGATTTAGGAAAAACAATCATAGAATTTATCTGGAATCATTAAAGACCCTTTATTGCCAAAACAATACTGTGTAAGAAGAGTGGAGTAGGAGACATATCACTCCATGATCCCAAAATGTATTATAGAGGGGAACCAGCATTTAGCATAATGGCTATGTCGCTGGACTCCCA
>NW_006204759.1:3589365-3590680 GCF_000334495.1 Tupaia belangeri chinensis
GCGTGTGCGTGCGTGCCCAAGATCCCAAGAGGAGAATGGAGGAGAAGGGATTGCAGCGTGGCCATTCCCCCTGGGGGGGGTGATTTCTCGCTTTCTGTCTCTATGTCTCTGTCTGTCTGGCGAGCGCACACGCCCTGTAGCGAAAACCTCTCAAAAAAAATACATAAAATGATAAGTGTTGATGGAGTTATGGTGGAAGTGGAACTCTCCTACACTGTTGGTGGGAATGGAAATTGATACAGCCACTGTAGAAAACAATATGGATGTTCCTTAAAGATCTACAATTAGAACTACCATTTGATGCAGTAATCCCACTTCTTGATATCTGCCCAAAGGACAGGAAAATGCTCAGTTGGAAAAGTACTTGCACATCAATGTTTATTGTGGCATTATTCAAGAGTGCTAAGACATGGAACCAGTCCAAATGTCCACAAACAGATGAATGGATTGAAAAAGTGTGGCACATATACTCTATGGAATAGTATTCGGTCATAAAAAAAAATAAAAAAAATATTAAAAAAAAATAAGACCTGGCATTTGACATAAAGTGGTGTAATATATAAGATTTATTGCTGAGTGAAGCAAGCCAGGCTATGAAAGAAAGATATTGTATGTATCTACTTAATATGTACCGACTATCTGCACTGTATGGTAGATATATAAATAGTGGAGGACATGAAACAGTGAAAATAGTTATGAATGATAAAGACACTGTGGAACATGGGGAGGAGAAGAGAAGAATATAGAGAAGGATATCAGGAGAAAACAAATAGGCATGACATTTGTGTGGCATAGAAATAGTGTATTACCTATTAATGATAACATGTATAATATTCTCAACTGGACTGGTCTGAGAAGTATTTTATGTTGAATTTACAAGCCAAATGATGTATAGTGATTGAATGTTTCTTTAAATAAATAAATAATCTGATAAAAACGAAAAGCTATTTACCGATGATGTGTATAGTAACCTTTTTGTCTTGACTGATATGCATGGTAATCATGCCAGAAAAAGATATGTTATACATTGTAAAGATATATGTGATTAAATGTAATATAAAAAGAAATTTAAAAGAAAAAAAGAAATTAAAGCACCATCTGAAGAGAATAAATATATCCAAATGGAGTAAATGGTATATAGAAAATCTCAGAGATGATGGGACCAGCAGTTAGCGTAATGGCTATGTCGCTGGACTTCCACATAGTCAACCGCAGTTCGCATCCCGGACTTGGTGGCTTAAAACTCACACCGGGTGCATGTGCGTGTGTGCCCAAGATCCCGAGAAGAGAATGGAGGAGAAGGTATTGCAGTGTG
>NW_006204759.1:3590696-3606257 GCF_000334495.1 Tupaia belangeri chinensis
GGGAGTGATTTCTTGCTTTCTGTCTCTCTGTCTCTCTCTGTCTGTCTGGCAAGTGCACGCGCCCTATAGGAAAAACCTCTAAAAAAAAAGAAAGAAAATCTCAGAGAGAGAAACTGCTGTTTTTACAAAGTAAAGGGAGTTTGATATGGTTGGGGTATAATGTGAATTCTTAGAGGAGGGTAAGGATGATGGTAGAGGGAAAAATGGTGTAATAAAGATGGAGCGCAGACAGTCATGACTTGAAGGGCCAAGATAAGATGCTGGTATTTCACACAAAGAGCAATGGGAAACCATCGAGATTTTTTTTTTCATCGAGATATTTTGAGTAGAGGATACACATAATAAAATTTGTATTCTTAGAAAAATCTCCATGGCTGTTCATGAAGAATGAATTAGAGGGACCAGCAGTTAGCATAATGGCTATGTCACTGGACTCCCACGTAGTCGACTGCTGTTTGAGTCCTGGACCCGGTGGCTTAAACTCACTCCGGGAGCGTGTGCGTGCATGCCCAAGATCCCGAGAGGAGAATGGAGGAGAAGGGATTGTGGCATGGCCTTCCCTCCTGGGGGGTGATTTCTCGCTTTCTATCTCTCTGTCTCTGTCTGTCTGGCAAGCGCACACGCTCTATAGCAAAAACCTCTCCAAAAAAAAGAGAATGAATTAGAGTAATTCGAGACCAGAAGCTGGGAGACAGTTGAGTGAGTTCTACAGATAATTCAGAGAAGGGAAAGGTTAGCGGTGATGGTAGCCAAAATTTCAATAGTAGCACAGAATTTTAAAAAAAAAAAAAAAAAAAAAAAAAAAAAGGTTGTGGGGGAGGAGACCACTTTGAAAGAAAATCAGGATTTAATATTCAGAACTTGCAGAACTTGGAGATGATTTGAATACAAGAAGTGAAGAAAAGGAAAGAGTCAAGCACATCTGCATTGATATTATTTCATCTGGCTATATATTATTCCATCATTCTGCTATATCCCAATGAAGCATTCACTGTTTCAAACCCTTTAATAATAAATATTAAAAAATCTTGCCCTTGACTGTCGCCAAATTCCACCAATCCTCAGAAGTAGAATTTCTGTGTCAAAAGTTGCTGTGAAAACAAATACAACAGCATATTAAAAGAATAACATACTATAACTAAATAGCATTTATTCCAGGAATCTAAGGGTAGTTTACATACGAAAATCAATCAACAAAACACACCACAGTAATATAACAAAGTTTATAACATGTTTATCTCAATTGATACAGAGAAAGCATTTAGCAAAAACTAATGCCCTTCATGATACAAATACATAGCAAACTATGAATCCAAGGGAATGTCCTCAAATAGCAAAGGGATTTTATTTAAAAATAAATAAATAACTTTAGGGATTTCAACCACAAAAGACCCTCTGCCCAGACTTCACCCCACTGCTCCCCAGTCTAGCCAGGAGTCAGGAAAAAAAGTATCATCTATCAGAGGACCATAAACCACCACAGAGGCACAAGAAATACGAGAAACCAAAGCAAACAAACAAACAAAACTCTCCTCTAAGGGAAAAGAATAACTCCTCTTCCTCCACAAAGAATACAAGGGAACTAATGGAAATGCCAGATAAAGAATTTAAAATATTCATAGTGACAAAGCTAACAGAAATGCAAGAGAATAGAGATAACGACCTCCAGAAGATGCAGGAGAAAAGAGACACTGAGTTCCAGGAGAAGAGGAAGTTCTTGCATGATCTGAAATAGGAGATACACCTCATAAAAAAGACTCTAACGGAATTGTTAGAGATGAAGGCTGCAATACAGGAAATCAAAACTTCCATTGAAAATATTAAAAGCAGACTAGATCATTCAGAAAATTGAATCTCAAATGTAGAAGATAGATACTTTGACTCAGGAAAAATTCACCAAAAAGACTGAGAAAATAACTCCCCCCAAAAAATGAGAATAACATACGAGTAGTACTAGATACCACTAAATGCCCAAACATCCAGATCATTGGTATCCCAGAATGTGAAGAAACTAATAAGGTAATTGATAATCTATTTCATAAAATCCTGGAAGAAAACTTTCCAAACCTAGAGAGGCACTCAAATATCCAGATCCAAGAAATACAAAGGACCCCATACAGAATTGACTCAAGATCTTCCCCAACCCAGATTGACCAAAACCACAGACAAAGACAAGATACTAAAATTGGCAAGAGAGAAACATCAAGTTACTTTCAAAGTATATCCTATAAGGCTAAGGTCAGACCTCTCATCAGAAACAATGCAAGCAAGGAAAGAATGGGAAAATATATCCAAAGTGTTAAGTGAAAAACAATTTCAACCAAGAATTCTATACACAGTAAGATTATCTTTCATATGAAAAAAAAAAAAAAAAAACAAAAAAAAATTCTCAGGTAAAGCCTGAAAGAATTTACCAATACCCAAAAGTGCTGAAGGGAATGCTATACCAAGAAAAGTCAGACACACAGAAATAAGAATACAAGAAACAACCAAGAGAATGGTCAGCCTGATTGTAGGGACAAGTCCAGAGTTGAATGTTAGCTTCCAGAGTTTAAATGGAAGGCTCAGACCACAGTAACACTGCAAATTCAACAAAAAGCCTGAAAGAATTTACCAATACCCAAAAGTGCTGAAGGGAATGCTATACCAAGAAAAGTCAGACACACAGAAATAAGAATACAAGAAACAACCAAGAGAATGGTCAGCCTGATTGTAGGGACAAGTCCAGAGTTGAATGTTAGCTTCCAGAGTTTAAATGGAAGGCTCAGACCACAGTAACACTGCAAATTCAACAAAAAAGAGATTAATTATGTGTGTCTGAACTAGTGAAATAGAATTTATTTTTACTTTAGACTAAAACATTACTGATTTTCTTCGATGCTTTGATTTCCATATTTAAGGATTTTTGTCCTCTCTTGAACTATTGATAGGTTCATCTACATACTATTTGAACTGAATCTCAACAAATTGATTAATTCAGCAAAGTTGCAGGGTAGAAGATCAACATGCAAAAGTCAGTTGAATTTCTATATACTAGCAAGGAAGACTTTAAAAAGAAGATTATGAAAATGATTCCATTGCAATAACATCAAAAAGAAAAAAATTTAGGAATAATTTTACCAAGGAGATGCAAATTTGTGTACTGAAATCTACAAAATGTTGCTGAAAGAAACTTGAAAGACAAATAAATAAAAAAAAGTCTTCTGCTCATGGATTGGAAAAATTAATATTATTAAGATGGCAATAATAAATGTCTGCATTCTGTGGCAGAAATTGAAAAATCCAAAGGTATGATAATAGAGAGGAAAAGGATAGATACCAGAGATTGTAAGGGAAGGGAGTGGGTGGTAGAGAGCGAGTGGTAGTGGGTGGATGGGAAAGGCAAAGGGAAGAAACATTTAACAGACAGAAGAATGTAAAATTCTCTGTTGAGAAATAAATAGGCAATTTTTGCTTTATAAAAAGTTATAAAGAAAGATGACAATACTATCTAAAGTGATCTATGGATCCGATAAAATCTCACCAAAATCCCAATGGTCTTTTCTGCAGGAAGGGAAGAATGGATCCCAAAATTCATGTGGAAATTCAAGGAACAAGTAACCCATATAATCTTGAAAAGGAAGTAAAAAGTTAGAAGGCTCATTCTTGCCAATTTCAAAACTTACTATGATGCTACAGTATTCAACGCTGATATAAGGATAAACATATAGATCAATGGCATGGCATTGTGAGCTCAAAAACCAATCCAAAATCTATGGAAAATTAATTTTCTACAAGAGTATCAATATCATTCCATGGGGGAAAGAATAGCAGTGCTGAAACAAATTGAATATCCACAAGCAAAAGAATAAAATTGAACCCTTACCTCACACCATGTACACAAATGAACTAAAAATTAATTGAAGAGCTAAGGCTATAAAACCTTTAGAAAAAAAACACATGGCTAAATCCTTATGACCTTTGATTTGGTAATGGTTTGTTGGATATGATAACATAAGCACAAGCAACAGAAGAAAAAACAAACTGAAAACTTGGGACCAGCAGATGGTGTAATGGTTACATCACTGGATTCCCACATAGTCGACTGTGGTTCAAGTCCCAGGCCTGGAGGCTTAAAATTCATGCCAAGCTCATGTGCATGTGTACCCAAAGTCTCAAGAGGAGAATGGGGAAGAAGAAATTGTGGCATGGCCATCTTTCTCTAGAGATGTCACTTTCTGTCTGTTGAGCACACTCACCCTATAGCAAAAATCTCTCAAAAAAAAAATACAAAAAACTTTTGTGCATCACAGGATACCATCAGGAAAACGAAGACAGCCCACAAATGAGAGAAAACATTTGTGAATAATATATCTAAGAGAGAGTCTGCTCTCCACAATTTATAAAAAAAACTTTTTATTTTTCAATTAATTTTCTTGTAAGGTTTTTGTCACAGGGTGTGTACACTCACTAGAGAGAAGAGAGACAGTGAGAGGGATGGTGAGAAATCACCCCCCAGGCAGATGGCCATACCAAAATCCCTTCTCCTCCATTCTCCTCTTGGGATTTTAGGTACAAATGCGCACATGCCTGGTATGATTTTTAAGCTGCCAGGTCTGGGACTCAAACAACAGTGTGGGAGCCCAGCACCTTAACCACCACACCATCTGCTGACCCGTATCTTGAATTGTAATCTTATATCTATCAGACATGTTACATACAGTCTGTCACCTCTCTTTCAAATTTCTTTGTTTTGTGTCAGAAATTTTATTTTATTTTATTTTATTTTATTTTATTTATTTATTTTTATTTATTTTTGGAGAGGTTTTTGCTACAGGGCATGTGCTCTTGCCAGGAAGACAGAGAGAGACAGAGAGACAGAAAGCGAGAAATCACCCTCCAGAGGGGATGGCCACACCACAATCCCTTCTCCCCATTCCCCTCTCAGGATCTTGGTCATGCATGCACACACACCCGGCGTGAGTTTAAGCCACTGGGTCCAGGACTTGAATTGCGGTTGACTACACGGGAGTCCAGAGACGTAGCCATTGTGCTACCTGCTGGGCCTAAGAAATTTTCTTATTTCTATGTGGTCAAATACACCAACCTTTTTTTAGATAGCCTCTGAATTTTGCATGAATTACAAATATTCTTTTATATTAGAATATTTTTAAAGAATTATTTATTTAATTTTGTTTATTCTTTTGTTTATTTTAATTTGACCAGAGAAAGACATAATCAGGATGGGGAGAAGAGGGAGAAAGCAAGCCACTAGGTCCAGGACTTGAACTGTGGTTGACCATTTGGGAATATCCAGTGCCTTAACCACTATGCCACCTGCTGCCCCCCCCATATATTAGATTATTTTTATACATTCTAACTTATGTTTAGCTTTTTAAACCAGCTAAAATTTATTTTACCCTGTAGTAGAATTCATTTATTATTTTCCTGTCTCAATTTTTACAGTGAATAATGTAATCTTCTTTTTTCTTTTTCTTTATTTTTTGAGAGAGAGATTTGCTATAAGGAGCGTGCCCTCACCAGAAAGACAGAGACAGAGAGACAGAAATCAACCCCCTGGAGGAACAGCCACTCCACAATCCCTTCTCCTCCATTCTCCTCTCAGGATTTTGGATGCATACACACACACGTAACCAGCGTTAGTTTTAAGCCACCAGGTCTGGAATTTGAACCACCTTCAACTACATACGGGTCCAGCGACGTAACCATGACGTGATCCGCTGGTCCTGATTAGTGTAATCATTCCCTCACTGGTTTTATATGTTATAAAGCAATTCTCTCATATGTAGAACAAATGTTTAACATTCTTCTCACTGCACTGGCTTCTTTTTGTCAATTTTTGTACAGTCTGTACCACTTAAATAAGAATTTTTTTCTGAATATGTATTGATATTTGCTAGAAACATAATCAACTCAATGATTCCTGTTTTTCAAATACATCCCTTTTCTGTCTTTTTGAAAAGACAAAATTGAAATAAATTTTATATATCAGAAAAACTTACTGAAATAAAAATGTATATTGGAAAAACTAGCAAATAAATGTACAAGTCAGATGACTTTGTGGAAACTGAACATACTTATGATACCACCACCCAGATTGAGAAACTAAACATGCCAACACAAGGAAGTCCTCTGTTGTCCCCTGCAAGGCACTACCCCGATGATGACCGATGTCCTCACTGCTGACAGCCTGAGCCAGTTTTGTCTGGTTTTGTGCCTTACATCAGTGGAATCAGGCAGACCCGTGGGTCTGGCTTCTTTTGCTTTATGTTATGTTTGTGAAATTCTTCCAGGTTCCCATTTGGTTTGTCAAGGGAACTTGAGGATAAGCTAGTCAATTTCCACAAAAATAATTCCACTAGCAATCTGATTTGGATTAAGTGGAATGTAAAAATACTAAAGTTTTGAAATGCATCACATTGTGCAACTTTAATTGGATTAATTTTATTGCATAAAAATTGAACTTCAGGGAAACAGCAGTTAGCATAATGGCTATGTCGCTGGACTCCCATGTAGTCAACCACGGTTCGCGTCCTGGACCCAGTGGCTTAGAACTCACGCTGGGCGCGAGTGCGTGCGTGCCCAAGATCCCGAGAGAAGAATGGAGGAGAAGGGATTGCGTCATGACCATCCCCCCTGAGGGGTGATTTCTCGCTTTTTGTTTCTATGTCTCTCTCTGTCTGTCTGGTGAGTGCACGCGCCCTATAGCGAAAACCTCTCCCAAAACAAACAAAAAAAACAATTGAACTTCAAAAAGCTGTTTCAGATAAGGCACCCATTCCAACAGCATTATATATGCCCATTTTCTGCAATATTCTCTATATCTTTCATTAGAGATTAAAATTCTCTTCCTTAGTTCTTGCACCTACTTTTAATTGCTATTAAGAATAGGATCAAATTTCCATTCCTTTTTTTTTTTAAGTTTTCACCATAGGAAACGTACACTCAACCAGAGAAACAGAGGCAGAGACAGAGAGAGGGAACATGAGAAATCGTCCCCTGGGAAGATGTTCATATTGAAATCTCTTCTTTTCTATTGTCTTCCTGGAATTTGGGGCACACACACATGATTTTCACACTGCCATGTCCAGGCCTAGCACCTTGGTTAGCAATGAGGGAGTCCAGCATCATAACCACCTATTTGCCCTTTTTAAAATTTTTTTTCTGTCTAGACAAAAGTGAGTTTATTTAAATATTAATTTTTTACCACTGATTCTTCTGCTGTATTAACAGGCAATAGGATGACACTGCACAACAGTGGAGTGAAACTGGGGGTCATGGGGAAAGTTTGGACCCCAGATCAACCTGAACATGTGGGTGTTTTATGAGTGCCCATGATACTGGCTGGCTGGGAGGCTGAGAGAAGGATCGTGGCATGGTAAAACTTGTGAGTGCCTCTCTCTTTCTCTCTCTCTTTCTCTTTCAATAAATAAAATAAATCCTGGTGTTACCTTAACTACATGAGAAAAATAAAATATTTCAGGAGATACAATATTAAAACAAATAGGCAAAATACAAAATTACATAAATCATAACCCATTCTTTCTTTTTCTATTTAAAATTTTTTATTTTTATAAAGCAAAAACTACAGAGTTTTTTTTCAACACAGTACTTTACATTCTTTTGTTGCTATATATTTCTTCCTTTATATGAAATGGCTGCCCGGGTGACTGGATACAAGGTGACACCATAAATCTAGCTATGGAATAAAGATCAAAGAGCAGACTCGGATGGCGTTTAACTGTTCCCAGAGCCTCATTTGGAGATGGCCACTGGGAAGATGAGGATAAGAGTCAGGAACACTGGACAAAGATCAGGTTTTCAGGTTTTATGCCAACACTTAGAGAGACCGTGGAAGAAAACAATGCACCAAGATGGAAAACCTATCCACGCCATAAGTGGAGCTAAGTTGGAAAAAAAATAAAAATTCTGCTCTCTTTTCTGAAGTGTAATAAAATGAGAACAGCAGAATCGGATAGTCTGGGACTGTACATAGGCTCAACAATCAACACACTGTGCAGTGGGAAGTGATCCAACTCTATATATTTAGCCTGTAAAATGTTGAGAGTATCTTCTCTACTTCCTTCGAATTGTCCCAAGGGTAGACTAAAAGCATAGATACAAGGTTATTTTGTCAGGTGCAAGAGGTCAAACAGGACAGAAGCATCCTTAAAGACTGAACTTTTTTTTTTACCAGATCTAGCTGCTTTCCCCACTCCTATAGAAATAAACGTTATGGCTCCTGGAAATGAATTGAGGTAAAGACAAAGTGTGCTATTGTAAAAAAGGGTTAGAAAGCTCCACTTACGGTCATGGAGGACAGAAAAGACTGTAGACATGGGAATACATTGGAGGAGAGGGGATCATTAAAAAATAATTGGTGTAATAGATTGCAAAGGGAGAGATATTAGGAGACATTCAGAGGGGGTCTGGAAGGTTGAGATGTTTAGATTTTATTTAGTATTTGCCTAAGAATATAGAATGCCACTTGAAAAAAATTATTTTAGGAATCTGCAGATGGTGAAATGGTTATATCACTGGACTCCTCTGTTGTCAACTGTGGTTCGGGTCCTGGACCCAGTGGCTTAAACTCACAGTAGGCTCATGTCCATGCATGCCAAAAATCCTAAGAGGAGAATGGAAGAGAAGTGATTGTGGTGTGGTCATCTGCTCTGGGGGATAATTTCTCACTTTCTATGGCTCCATCTCTCTAGTGAGTTCATGTGTCCTATAGGGAAAAAAAAAAGAAATAAAGATTCCAAAATCAAAGAAGAATTCTGACTAAACGAATTTCTCTTATAGCTTTGATTAAGAATGTAAAGTATGCCAATCATTTACCACATTAACTTTTTTTTTAATTTTGAAAGAGAGATTTTTGCTATAGGGCACATATGCTTGCTGGAGACACAGAGAGAAACAAAGAAACAGAAAGCAAAAATCACCCCCCAGGGGGGATGACCATGCCAAAAACGCTTCTCCATTCTCCTCTCAGGATTTTGGGCACGCATGCACACAAGCCCAGTGGGAAAATTAAGCCACTGGGTCCAGGACTCGAATCATGGTCAGCTATGTGGGATTCCAGCAATGTATCCATTACGCCATCTGCTGGTCCTAAGCACATTAATTCTTAAGCTATGCTTCTCCAGGGTTACCTGGGGAAGATGAACAGTAAAGCCTAGCTTGGTTACCAAGATCTCCTTCCCTAGTTCAACTACCCAGCTACACTTCTTCTCTTTAACATACTGAATGATTATGTAGTATGTCATTTTAACACAAGTTTTCATAGTAGGTAAAAATATGAAATAGTATTCCAGTATTAATAATAATATGTTTACTGGATAAATGATGTACTAATCTCAAGTGTACCCATCATAGACAGGAGGGAATTTTCTTCTTACAGATGACTCTTCCCAGGGCTCCCTTCATGTCTCGGTTCCTCAGGCTGTAGATGAAAGGGTTCAGCATGGGGGTCACCACAGTGTACATCCCAGCCATCACAGCCTCCTTCACAGTAGAATTATCAGCTGAAGGACATAGGTAGAGACCAATGATCGTCCCATAGAACAGTGACACCACAGAGAGGTGGGAGCCACAGGTAGAGAAGGCTTTTCGGATACCCCTAGCAGAAGGAACCTTGAGGATGGAGGACACGATTCGTGCATAGGACATGATGATGAGTAGAAATGGGATGACAAGAATGAGGCCTCCCGTGATAAATATCACCAACTCATTAACTCGAGTGTCAGAGCAGGCCAGCTTCAGCAAGGCAGACAAATCACAGAAAAAGTGGGGGATCATGTTGTCAGCACAAAAGCGCAATCTGGCCGTGAGCAGGGTGTGCAACATGGCATGGGACATGGTCAGCACCCAGGACAGCACCACCAGGCAGAGACAGAGGCTGGGGCTCATGATGGTGCCATAGTGGAGGGGGAAGCAGATGGCCACATAGCGGTCATAGGCCATGGCCACAAGGAGGAAGCTCTCCAGGTCTCCAAAAAACAGGAAGAAGTACATTTGGGCCAGGCAACCTGCATAAGAGATAGATGGGTCTTGGCTCTGCATGTTCTTCAACAGCTTGGGAACGGTCACAGAGGAGAAGCAGAGGTCAGAGAAGGACAAGTTGCTGAGAAACAAATACATAGGTGTGTGAAGGTGGGAGTCCAGTCGAATGAGGATGATGATGAGGAGGTTCCCCAGGATGGTGGTAAGGTACATGGCCAGGAACAGGGCATAGAAAAAGCTTTGCTGTTCTGGCTGGATGGGCAAGCCCAGGAGAAGGAACTCTGAGATGGTTTGATTCCTTCCTCTCATAATCAGTCTCTAGTATCTTTAAATGGGGAAAATAGTATTCTTAAAAATCTGGATTGAGAAACAAATATATTTCTATGATCCATTAGGTGTTCTGCAAAATTTCTTTATTTCACCACTATCCACCATTATACATATACTACTCATGTCTATAATGAGAATCTGTATAATTGTAACTTATTTTTTCACTTCTCTTTAACATGTAACAAAATTATATCTTTCATAAAATACTCTTATCTATTTTCTTCTGAGATGAAGAATGTTTGGTTACCTGCCTGGCCAGTCATTCTTGATAATAATTGGCCCCTGTTCTGTCAGTATCTCACATGTCAATGTTCTTCAGGACTTCTTCTAAACTCTATTCTCTTATAACTCTACATAAATCCTCAATAAAAATGCACCTACTCCAATGCTTCAATTAACACTTAAAACTAGGTGAAGAAGTCTCTAATCTACATAACTCTGTATCCTAAGGCTCAATGATTATCTTCCCTTGGGTGTATCACAGGCATCTTAAGCTCAATAAATCCCGAATGAAATTCATAACATCTTTCTCCTATTTCAAATTAATATTTTTCCACCTTTCATATTTAATAAAAGAGATCTCGGTTCAGGATCAGCAGATGGTGTAATAGTTACATCACTGGACTCCCATATGACTGACCCTTCATTCAAATCCCAAATCCAGTGGCCAGTAGTTCATGGTGGGTCATCTGCAAGCATGCCCAAAATCCCAAGAGGAGAATGCAAGAGAAGGGATTGTGGCATGGCCATGATCCCTGCAGGGTGTGTGATTTCTCAATTTCTGTCTCTCTGTCTCTCTCTGGGCCTCTGGTGAGTACATGTGCCCCATAGAAAAAAATCTCCCTCAAAAAAAAAAAAAAAGCAGTAATTTAAAAAAAAAAAAAAGGAGAGAGGACATTAAAAAAAAAAAAAAAAAGAGAGAGAGAGAGAGATCCAGGCTTAAATCAGAAAGATGAGAGTTTTATTTTACTCATTTATTTCTCTCACCATCAACATCCATTCAAGCAAATCCTATATAATCTGCATTAATTGTGTAATTTAATTCACTACTTCATCACCACATTCCTAAACCAGGCTGACATCTTATCTTACCTGGCCTGTTGAAAATGCCTCTCAATTCATCTCCCTCTTCTGTGCTTCAACACGCTTCTCCTCCAACACAGTGTATTCATACAGTGGCATTCTAGGATGAAAATCTGATCATCCTGCTCTTGATTAAATCCTTCACAGGATTCCTATTGCTTCTAAAACAAAGGGAAAATACCCTTCAAGGGCACAAAAGGTGCTTCACAGCCTGATCCTTGCCTTAGACTGCAGCCTCTTCTCCTCCTACAATGACTCTTGCATCTCACTGGACTTACAAGTCATAATTTCTTGTCTCCAGTTTTTTACATTTCTGTTCCTCCTCCCTGGCACCTTCTTCCCACTGCTTCCTCTTTGCCTGGCTTACTCCTATTTTTCTATCAGTAAAATTACAGGCTCTGTAGCAGGAGCTGACTCAGCTCAACCCTCCTTATCTCCAGACCAGGTGAGACCTATTGCTCTGTTTTCTGAGCACGTCACGCTCGTTCCACAGCACTCAATGCCCTTGCTCACTTGTTTACAGCCGACTTCTCGGCCAGATGATAAACCCTGTACAGGAAAGGCCATGTCTGCCTGCAGGACTGCAGCAGGACCAGCACCTGCTACAGCACCTGGATGTAGCTATTATTTCATAAATATGTATCGATTGCCTTTCAGAATGAGACATACATTCCGCACCTTTAAAGACAGCAAAACTGTCTTCAGTTAGAATAACTACCATGGTAATTCTTCCCGGAACAACTCACCTTACCAATTAGCACCAAAGTTTGACACTCTCCTTCATGAATGTAGTTTCTTATTCACGGATAATATTAGGGTACCTCAAATATACCATTCTTTTTTGCTAATACTGACAACTCAGGCTAAACATCTTAGGCTTAAATCCACAAGACATCATTGATATTTGTGTAGGAAAATGTATATGGTGGTAAGTTTAGAAATGATGGGAAGAATAAGCAGAAAAAGTATAATTTCTCTCTTCAAGCTTTCACTTGAGTTCTTCCTCACATATCCATACTCTAGGCGATGGTTAATTTTATGTGCCAACCTCATTAAGCCCTCACACCTAGTTTTAGTAAATATGAGCCTACACGCTGCTGTGAAGATATTCTATAATGAGATGAACAATTAACTCAGTAGACTTTTAGGGAAGCAGGTAACTCTCCATAATGTGGTAGACTTCCTGCAATTAGCTGAAGGCCTAAGAGAAAAGACTGAAGGCCCCTGAAGAAGAAAGTATTGTGTCTCCAGGCTGTCTTTGGGCTCAGGACTGTGACATCAACTCTTCACCAGGTCTCTAGCCTGGGGGCCTGCTCTGCAGAGTTCAGACTGTCTAGTCCCCATAATAGCTTCAGTTATTTCTTAAAATGACTCTCTCTTTCTCTCCTCATATACATACATGTTATGGTTAGGACTTCCAGACAACTCTGACTTTAATATACCCCAGTATATAAAAATTTGGGAAACTCCTTCACTAAAAGCCCACACTGACTCCCAGTTGATGGTGTTTAATCCAGCCTCATAAACAGTTTTACTCTCGGGCATTTTGTGCTGGCATTACAGTGGGAAGAAACATCAAAGTCAAGTCATGCAGCCAGTTTCTCAGAGTTCTACTTCCCTAGTCAAGGAATCCACTCTTACCTGGTCACAAGAGTACGACTAGGAATCACAGAATGGAGATATTACTTGCAGATGCCGCCACTGATGATGAGATTGATCCATTCCTCCCCGCTTCCATCACTAGTCCTCACCCTGGACTAGACAAAGGCATCACCTAGGCAGTGCTCTTAGTATGTAACGCCCTTGCAAATCACCTGGGGATTCTGTTAAAACACTGATTCTGACTTTGTACTTCAGATTCTGCACTTTGGATAAACAACCAGATGATACCAATATGTTGGTCTGTGGACTGCAATTGAGTAGCAAGGACATACATTGCCTTTAAATTTTAGATCACTGAGTCCTTCTCAGATCAATTTAATCACAGTTTCTGAGAGGAGGACTGTGCAATGTTTTCTTAAGCTTCCACAGGTGGTTTTAAAACAAAACTGCACTAAGAAATACTACATTTAAGAAATACTGCACTAAAGCTTGTCGCACAGAGGTATTATCCTTGAATAGTACAATTTGTGAGACTAATTTGCAGATCAACTTTCACGAATGCTATTATTAACAAAGATTAAAATTGAAAAAAAAAAGTACTTCTAGAATGTTGGAAAGTCATAGGAGGAGGAGATGTGGAAAGAAAAAGGTTCTATCTGGAAAGCTGTCCTGCAGAATATCAAAGAACTGGGGAAAACAAGACCTTCAGGCTAGAAGGACATTCATGGAAGAGCTCATACAATCATCAGCTCAACTTACCCGATATGTCTGAGAGTGACTTCGGTGTCCTGACCCAAGACCCTGCCCCCTTTATTTATTCTAGGCATGTGTAGTCATCACCTGTGTCTGCACCAGCCTTCTGACATCTCCCCTTCTTCCCATCCCCAGGCCTAAGGGATGTATCCCTTAGGAGCCTGAATCCTGGAGGAATTCATTAAAAATAAAGTAATTATGGGGACCAGCATGGAGTAACATTTACATTACTGGACTCCCACATAGTCGACCAGAGTTTGAGTCCTCGACCCAGCACCTTAAACTCATGCCGGGTACGTGTTAGTGTGTGCCAACAATCCTGAAAGGAAAACAGAGGAGGAGAGATTGTGGCATGGCCATGCATCCTGGAGGGTGATTTCTTGCTTTCTGTCTCTCTGTCTCTCTCTGTTTCTCTGGCAAACACACATGCCCTATAGCAAAAATCTCTCTCTAAAAAAATGTAATAATAAAATCAATTAATTAATTTTAAAATAAAGCAATTATCGAGCAGAAGATCCCTTATGGCTTCTGCAAAGTAGTCATTTCAGGGTAAAAGAGAAATGAAAAGTTCCTACTGATAATTCAGCCTCCAGCAAATAAGCTAGCGTGGTAGGGAGCTCCTCTATCTAGCCTTCTATCTCTGTCTCTGTGTCTCTGTGTCTCTGTCTCTCCTGCTCCCATCTTCTCATTTTTTGTAATTTTTGCATTTTAAAATTTTTTTAGGGGGCAGCAGTTAGCGTAATGGCTATGTCGCTGGACTCCCATGTAGTTGACTGTGGTTCGAGTCCTGGACCCGGTGGCTTAAACTCACGCCGGGTGCATGTGTGTGCGTTCCCAAGATCCCGAGAGGAGAATGGAGGAGAAGGGATTGCAGCATGGCCATCCCCCCTGGGGGATGATTTCTCGCTTTCTGTCTCTCTGTCTCTAGCAGTCTGTCTGGTGAGCACATGCACCTATAGTAAAAAACCTCTCAAAAAAATTTTTTTTAAAGGTGAAGTTTCTCTCTTGCTTTCAGCTCCCACCTTTTGTCTTGTTAATAATCCCCTCTGCTCCTCCTACCCAGGCAGGAGAGGCAAGGCCTTCAACAGAAGATTCCTCATGGCTCCTGTGAAGTAATCGTTTCATGCAGCCTGCTAATGCATGGTGCGGTTTTTTTATTTTGTGCCTTTTTTTCTTTTTAAAGAAAAACAATAATTAAAATTTTTTCCTTTTTTTCTGTCTTTTTTTTTCTGGTTGTTGTTGCTGTTGTTATTGTTGTTATTTCTCTCTCTCTTTTTCATTTTCTTTTTTCTCATCTCTCCACTTCTCAGATGACTAGAAATCACTGCAGGACCACAGGAAATATGGGAAAGCAAGAAAATACCTCTCCTCTAAGGGAAAAGAATAACTCCTCTTCATCCACAAGCAGTTCAATGGAAATCATGGAAATGTCTGATGAAGAATTTAAAACATTCATAATGGCAAAGCTAACAGAGATGGAAGAGAAGAGAGACAAGGAACTGCTGAAGAGGAAGGAGAAAGAAGTTGATGAGGTCCAGGACGTGAGGGAATTCTTACAAGATCTAAAAGAGGAATTACATACTTTAAAAACAATCAAACGGGGAACCAGCAGTTTGCGTAATGGCTATGTCGCTGGATTCCCACGTAGTCGACCGTGGTTCGTGTCCCGGACCCAGTGGCTTAAAACTCACGCCAGGCGCGTGTGCGTGCGTGCCCAAGATCCCAAGAGGAGAATGGAGGAGAAGGGATTGCGGCGTGACCATCCCCCCTGGGGGGTGATTTCTCGCTTTC
>NW_006204759.1:3610366-3616521 GCF_000334495.1 Tupaia belangeri chinensis
TTGGGGAAAGAATGTAAATTAAGTTTTAAAAAGTTTCAGAAAAAAAACCTTAAACTGTTTATCTTAAAATTTTTTTAAAAAAGCATTAAAAATACCTATTCGATGCCTGCAGTAGGATATATAGCCCCAGCTGGATGTTACTTTATAGGATGTTCATTCTACTCACTGAGGCTTATGCCTAAAGTTGGACTTGTGTTCATGGAAATGTATATATCAGCTGTGCTTGCTATGAAAATATTTAGATTAATTAAAATCTTCAGTGACTCAATAAAATGGGGGGGGAGTATAGAAAGCAAACCTAGATACCAGAGACAGTGTGGGAGGAGAGTGGGAGACGGCCGAGGGTAAGAGATAGGGAATCAAGGATGGAGGAAAAAAGCAAAACATTCAGGAAACAAGAAATGGAAAATTATTTGTTGACAATAACATGGATCTCGGTGTGCTTGATTGAGCCAATATACAGTGTACTCTGGATGGAAAAATCTCACTTTGTGTGCTGTAATGATGTACAGTGAAGAATGAATGTAAATAAATAAATTTAATTAAAAAGAATAAATGAATAGATAAAAATCAGTATTAGAAAAAAATAAAATAAAATAAAGCAATTATCTAGGACCACTCTAGAATAAATTCTCTCACAGTTCTTCAGCAGTTACTGGTTATAGTTACTGATCACACCTGACTATATAGGAGAAGGTGGGAGTAAAGAAAAATTCATGGATGGATGATTAGTCATTGACAGTTTATGGGATGGACAATTGTTCTCGTGGCTGGAGCCTACATTTTGAAAGGTGAAGGAAGATTCATGAAAATGTCTAAAACTGGGGCTATGTGGCATGGTCGTTAAGGTGCTGAACTCTCATGTGGTCAACTGTGAATTGAATCAAAGAACCACAAACTCCAAAATAATCGAAGCAGAGGGAATCTCTCCAAATTCATTTACAAGGCCAGAATTACCCTGATGCAAAACCAGACTAGATCACAGCAGATAAACCACAGACCAATATTACTAATGAACACAGATGCAAAGTCTTCAATAAATTACTAACGAACCAGATCCAAAGCATATCAAAATGATTATACACCACAATCATGTGTAATTTATACAATGATACAGGAATGGTTCAATATATACCAATCAAGAAAAGAGAGAAACCAACAGGTGGCATGGTGGTTAAGACACTGGATCCCAGGTGGCTGACTGTGCTATTTGAGTCCCAGCCTGGCAGCTTGTGAGACATGCCAGGCACACATGTGTGTGTGCCCCAAATCCTAAGATAAGAGTGAAGGAGAAGGGATTGTAGTGTGGCCATCCCCCTGGGGGAGATTTCTCACTCCCCCACCTCTTTCCTCTGTCGGTCTCTTTCTGGCAAGTGCATGCACCCTACAGAAAAAACTGGAGAAGAATTAAATAAATATAAAATAAAACAAAAGGTTTATATCACACCAGTATGAAGTATAAAAACCATATGATCATCTCGACAGATGCAGAAAAATTATTTAATAAAATCAATGTATCTTCATGATAAAAACTCCCAACAAATTAGAAATAGAATAGATATAGCTCAACACAAAAAGGTGATACATGGTAAATCCACAGCTAGCATCATACCAAATAGGGTAAAGCTGAAAGCCTCTAAGAACTGTAATAAGACAACGATATCTACTTCACTATTCATATTCTTCATAGTACTGAGATTCTTAGCCAGAGAAAAAGGGAGGAGAAAGAAAGAAACAACATCCAGTAAGAAGAGAAATCAAATTATCCCTGTTTGCAAATGACATGATATACTGAAAAGCATAAATAATCCACAAAAGCCTTCTAGAATTGATAAGTGAATTCAATAAATACAAAGTTAACATACAAAATCAGGATTCCTTTATTTCATAGACTATGGATTAGTTTATTTTTAACACCCATCATGCCATGAATTCATAGGGAATAGGTTCCAGTAGCTCAGACTCCTTTCCATTGGTTCTCACAAAATGTGCTTCTCTGGGTGGAGCAGGCTGGCACTTCAGTTGAACCCAGGTACCTTTTTTTTTTTGGCTTCCTTCTTTTTTCTGGTCATTTTCCTTCACAGGTTTTAGGAAGCTATCTCTGCTCTTAGAATGCTTAAAATGCTCAATACGCACATTGATTCTCTTGGCAAGAAACTTGCCCTTAACTTGTTTGTTTACAACAATGCCAACAGCATGCTGGGTAACATTCTAGACGCTTCAGTTTTGCCGTGGTAACATTTGTGGGGCATTCCTTTTTGGACAGTATCCATTCTACAATATCACCTTTCTTGTAGATTTACATGTATGTTGTCTACAATATCACCTTTCTTATAGATTTGCATGTATGTTGCCAAAGAAACCACTCCATGTTTTCTAAAAGGCCTAGAGGACATATGTCAGGTGCCTCTCCTCTTCCCCTTTGTGTTCGTCATATTGGTTAATTACAGGAAGGTGGTAGTTCCAGCCAAAAGGACAAAACGGTTTTTATGCACCGACAATAAACTAGCTGAAAAAGAATTTTTTAAAAAAATCTCACTTTTAATAGATACACAAAACAAAATACCTAGAAATAAATTTAATCAAGTAGGTAAAATAGCTCTACAATGAAAACTGCAAAGTACTGATAAATACAATTTTAAGAAGGCACACACACACATACACAAATGGAAAAATAGGTTCACAGACAGAAAGAATTAATATTATTAAACTCTTACTGCCCAAAGAAATCTACAGAATTAATGCAACACTATCAAAATGTCAATGGCATTCCTTACAGAAATAGAAAAAAAAAATCATAAAATGTTTAGAGAACCACAAAAGACTCCAGAGTGAAGAGAAATTCTGAGTTTAAAAAAAGCAAAGCTGCAGGTATCGCACTACCAGTTTTCAAAATATACAACAGGGGCCAGCATGTGGCATTGTTGGCGCCTGCCGGCAAGCTCAACTCAACCTAAAAGAAAACAAAAAGAAAGAGACACTCTGAAAGGCCACATATTAGATCTTGCACATAGCAACTGTTCATCCATTTTGTTCCCTTACCCTAACATGGCTGTCTGCTTCTGTAAACCTGCTTGTTCTTCGCATGAGAAAACAGCTTGTGCTGGCCATACAGAAAACCCGCATCCCGGAGGTCATCCTGTACCTGTTACTATCTGTGCTAACTAGCCCAAAACCCTTTTGTTTAGCTGTTCCTTAGCAATGTAAAAATCTATCACCAGACGCCTTCTCAGAGCCATGGAGACCATTAAACAAAGGTCTAGAGAGTGCCCTCAGAAATAACCTGCTTGATTCAGCCTCTGTAACTGCTTGCTTGGAAACCCCCTGGTAACTGACCCCTATAAAAAGACTGCTCAAACTTCTGTCCAGGCTGCAGTTCTGACTCTCAGCCCCTGAGGCTCAGGCTATAGTCACTGGCCAGCTAATAAATACTCCCTTTAACCTTAATCTGATTTTGGTCGTTCGTTTGGTTGCACTTTACAACAACACAGAGGCAGAGTAGTAGTGGACACAGGCCGCCTAAGCCTGCTGGGCCTGTGGCACCCAGACAAGCTGGGTATCTTTATTCACAGGGCAAAGCAACACTATATATATGCATTTCATGACATTCCATAGAGGTGGTTGATATTTTACAGAGATAGAAAGCCAGTAATCTCTGTCTTCTCATCCTTGAAGGTTTAGATAGACTGGTGCCATGTGTATCTCTTGGTTATGGCAAAAGCAAAGTAATTTTCCATAAATTTCTTATCTAGTGAAGTGAAGCCTCCCACAAGCCAACCATGTTTGAGACCCAGACCTGGTGGCTTGCTTTTTCACCTTTCTCACTTTCCTTGTCTCTCTCTGTCTCTCAGGTGAGTGCATGTGTCCCATGCAAAAATTTAAAAATAATAGTAAATAAATAAAATAAGTAAATTATATGTATTTATGAGTAAATTTTATACACACACACACACACACACACACACACACACATATGACAAAACTACAATAACCCAAACTGCACAATACTGCCCAAAATACACATAAGCAAACTTGACAGATTTAGAAATAAATCCACATATATGCAAGCAACCAATTTCCTATTTTGGGGGGGGGGTTTAGAGAGAGAGATTTTTACTATAGGGCACATGAACTTGCCAGATAGAAAGAGAGAGACAGAAAGTGAGAAACAGCCCTCTGGTGGATGGCCACACTGCAATCCTTTCCCCTCCATTCCCTTCTCAGGATCTTGGGCATGCACACATGCATGTCCAGTGTGAATTTAGAGCCGCTGGGTCTGGGATTCAAACTGTGGTCAACTACATCAGAGTTCAGTGACATAACCAAACACCATATTTTACAAAATACCAAGAATGTTCATTGGAGAAACATAGTCTGCTCAATATATGGTGCTTGGAAAATAGGATATCATCTGTGGAAGAATAAAATTAGACCTCTATCGATCACCATATATAAAATCAACTCAAATGGATTACAGACTTCAGAATAAGATATGAAACTGTAAAACTGAAGTGACTTAGAAATTTGGATTCATCTCAGAGAATTAAGAAGTACCAAGCTCAGAGTAACTACTCAGCATTGATTAACAGTCATGGAATCCCTACAACATATCAGGCCTTGGGCTACCTTACACCTGAGCTATAAGGTAAACCTAAGAGGCACAGTGACCCTTCCCTAGTGCAACTTGAGAAAACTCCCCTTGGAGGTGCTATAGGCGTTGCATCGGTGGCATCAAACTTGAGCACTACCGGGACCAGCAGTTAGTGTAACAGCTATGTCACTGGACTCCCATGTAGTTGACCGCGGTTCAAGTCCCGGACCTGGTGGCTTAAACTCACACCCGGCACATGTGCGTGTGTGCCCAAGATCCCATTTTGTTCTCCACAGTGACTGTACTAATTTACATTCTCACCAACAGTGTAGGAGAGTTCCTTTTTCTCCACAGCCTTGTCAGCACTTATCATTCTTTATCTTGTTAATCTTAGCCATTCTGACTAAGGGGAGTTAGGTGGTATCTTATTGTGGTTTTGATTTGCATTTCCCTTATAGTAAAGGATGTTGAGCAAGGAAAACTATGAGAACCTTAGAAAAGAAATTGGAAAAGATGCCCCAAAAATGTAGAAGGAAATCCTACATTCCAGGATTGGAAAAATTAATATCGTCAAAATGTCAGTTCTACCCAAAGTAATCTGCATATTTAATGCAATCCCAAACAAATTACCAGGGGCATTCATCACAGATTTAGGGAAAAAAACAATCATAGGTTTTTCTGGAATCATAAAAGACCCTGTATTGCCAAAGCAATACTGTGCAGGAAGAGTGGAGTAGGAGACATCTCACTCTCTGACCCCAATATTTATTACAAAGCTGTAATAGTCAAAACAGCATGGTATTGACACAAAAACAAGTATGTGGACCAATGGAACAGAATAGAGACCCCAGAAATAAACCCCAAAACATAGAGTCAACTGATATTTGACAGAGAGCACCTGTCATTTCAGTAGGGAAAAGAAAATCTTTTTGATGAATGGTGCTGAAAACACTGGGTATCCACCAGCAGAAAGATGAAACTGGACCCCCTCACTCTCACTATTAACAAAAATCAACTCAAAATGGATCAAAAATCTAAACCTAAGACCTCAAACTAGAAAGCTACTGGTGAAAAACTCTGGAGAAACTCTGGGAGATATTGGGGTAGGCATAGACTTCTTAAATAAGACCTCCCATGCACAGGCAGTAATCCTAGAAACAGACAAGTGGGATGAATCAGGTTAAAAAGCTTTTGCACAGCCAAAGAAACAATAGAGTGAATCAACCACACTTGTAATAGGAGAATATATTGGCAAACTATGCCTTACATAAGGGATTGATAACCAGAATATACAGGGAACTCAAGCAGTTAAAAACAATTAACCCAATTAAGTATGGGCAAATGAGCTGAACATAGACCTCTTTAAGGAAGACATATAAAGAGCCAAGAAATATTTTTAAATTTTATTTAAATTTATTTATTTGCATTCATTCACTATACATCATTACCGCATACAAAATGAGATTTTCCATCCAGAGTACACTGTATATTGTCTGAATCAAGCACATCAACAAACATGTTATTGTCAGCAAATAATTTTCCATTTCTTGTTTTCTGTATGTTT
>NW_006204759.1:3618767-3632475 GCF_000334495.1 Tupaia belangeri chinensis
GGCTCCCTACCATGCTACCTTGTTTGCTGGAGGTTGAATTATCAGTAGAAAATCTTCATTTCTCGTGTGCCCTGAAATACCTAGTTCGTAGAAGCCATGAGGAATCTTCTTCTGAAGGCCTGGCCTCTCCTGCCACACTAGCTTGTTTGCTGGAAGCTGAATTATCAGTAGAAAATCTTCATTTCCCATGTGCCCTGAAATACCTAGTTTGCAGAAGCCATGAGGAATCTTCTTTTCACCAAGAAGTATTTTTAATATAATAAAGTTTAAGCACCATCTGAAAGGAATAAAGCTATCCAAAGGGAGTAAATGATATATGGAAAATCCCAGAGATGAGAAAGCCTGGTGTTTTTACAGAGTAAAGGAAGTTTGGTATGGTTGAGGTGTAGTGTGAATGCTTGGAGGAGGGTAAGCAAGGTGGTAGAGGTGAAAACTGAGTGATAAAGATGAAGAGCAGATAGTCATGTCTTGAAGAGCCATGTAACCAAGGTAAGATGCGTGGTATTTCACAAGAAGAGCAATAAGAAACTATTGAGATATTTTGAGCAGAGGATACACATGATCAAATTTGCATTCTTAAAAAAAACTCTCTATGGCTGTTTATGAAGAATAAATTAGAGGCTTTTGAGACCAGAGGCAAGGAAACGGTTGGGAGGATTCTACAGATAATTCAGGGAAGGGAAAGGTAAGTGGTGATGGTAGCCAAAATTTCAATAGTAGCAAGAGATTAAAAACAAACCATAAATAAAGGGAGGGGGGGAAGGGACCGGCTTGAGAGACAATCACGACTTAATATTCAGAGCTTGGTGATGATTTAAACACAAGGAGTGAAGAAAAGGAAGGAGTCAAGCACATCTGCATTGATACTATAACATCTGGCTACATTGTACTCCATCATTTTGCTTTATTCCAATGATGCATCCTCTGCTTCGAACCCTTTAATAAGCTGCAAATATTCTTTAACAAATCCTGCCCATAACTGTAGTTATATATATAGAATTAATTTTTAACATTCTTTTTTTTTCCAATTTATTTGCATTCATTCACTGTACATCATTACAACATACAAAATGAGATTTTCCATCCAGAGTACACTGTATATTGTCTCAATCAAGCACATCAACAAACATGTTATTATTAGCAAATGATCTTCGATTTCTTGTTTTCTGTATGTTTTGCTTTTTCCCCCCATCCTTGGTTCCCTCTCTCTTACCCTCTGCCACCTCCTGTTCTCCTCCCACACTGTCTCTGTTATCTATTTCTATACCATTTTCCCCCCAACATTTTATTGAATCACCAAAGACCCTCATCAATCCAAATACCCTCCTAGCAAACATATGTGACACACACATTTCCATGAGCACAAGTCTAACTTTACACATCCTATAAATTAGCACCTAACTGGGGCTACATATCCTACTGCAGTCATTTAATAGATACATTCCTGAAGCTTTTTTTTGTAAGTAAATTTGCATTCCTTCCCTAGGCATCATCACAGCACACAAAATGCGATCTCCCATCCAGTACACGCTGCATAGTGACTCAATCATGCACATTACAAAAAAAATAAATTTCCACTTCTAGTTGCTAGAATTAATTCCACCCCTCTTTCTGACCCTCTGTCCCTTCCCACCCTCCTCTCACACCACCTCTAGTGTCCAAAATTGTCCTCCATTCCCTTCCCACCCACATTGCATTGATCACACAATTTCCTACATAACCTAACTACTTTCATTGGTGAGTTCACTCATTACTACTAAGAAAACCAGTTTTAACTTAAATCAAAGAACCGCCAAGGAACTTTGCTTAAAGCCCGGAAACAGGTTAGGATTCTGTTCAAATGGTAGGTGCATGAACCTATCAGTCTCATATACTTTTATCTTCTGTTCTGGTTCAATTTTCCTGATTAAATTCTGGGATATAGTATTCAACTCCAGACTTGTCCCTATGATTAAGTTAGCTACTTTCTCAGTTTTTGGACTCTTATTTCCATGTATCTGCGTTTAGTTTTCCTGATACAGCACATCCTTGAGAACTTCTTGGAGGTCTGGTCTGGTGCTGGTAAATTCTTTCAGGTTTTGTTTATCTGAGAATGTTCTTGTCTTTTCTTCCCACCTGAAAGATAATCTTGCCGGATACAGTATTCTTGGCTGAAACTGCTTCTCTCTTAACACTTGGAATATATTTTCCCATTCTCTCCTCGCTTTTATTGTTTCTGATGAGAGATCTGCTGTTAGCCTGATGGGATGTCCTTTGTAGGTAACTTGATGTTTTTCTCTTGCTAATCTTAGTATCTTGTCTTTGTCTGCAGTTTTGGTCAACCTGGCTATAATGTGTCTTGGAGAAGATCTTCTAGGGTTGATTCTATTTGGGGTCCGTTGTATTTCCTGGGACTGGATCTTTGAATGCCTCTCTAGGTTTGGAAAGTTTTCTTGCAGGATTTCCTGGAATAGATTATCAATGCCCTTATGGGTTTCCTCACCTTCTGGAATGCCAATTATCCGGATATTTGGACGTTTGATGGTATCCAGTACTTCTCGCATATTATTCTCAAATTTTTGTGCCATTTTCTCAGCCTTCATGGTGGATTTTTCTAGGCCAGCCATTTTCTCCTCTACATCTGAGATTCTATTTTCTGAATGATCTAGTCTGCTTTTAATACTTTCCAGGGAGATTTTTACTTCTTGTATTATAGACTTCATCTCTAGCAGTTCCGTTTGAGTCTTTTGTAAAGTGTGTAATTCCACTTTTAGATCTTGCAGGAATTTCCTCATCTCTTGGAACTCGTCAATTTCTTTCTCCTTTCTCTTTAGCAGTTCATTATCTTTCTTCTCTTCCATCTCTGTTAGCTTAGACATTATGAATGATCTGAATTCCTTATCAGACATTTCCATGATTTTCACCGAACTGCTTGTGGATGAAGAGTTACTCTTTTCCCTAGGAGGAGAGGTATTTTCTTGTTTTCCCATGTTCCTCGTGATCCGGCGGTGATTTCTTGTCATCTGATGAATGTTGTGTTTCTTTCAAATTCTTGAGGTTCAGCCTTAATGTTCAGGAGCAAGCAGGCAGAGGTGATCCAGAAACTCTTTGCTGTTCTATTGTGCTTGCTGGTGCAGCAGATTCAGTAGATAGTGGGGAATATTTCAACCCGCTAGCTCGTTTGTTGGAGGCTGAATTATTAGTAGAATATCTTCATTCCCTTAAAAATCTAGTTCACAGTAGCCATGTGGAACCTTGTTCTGAAGGCCCGTGGCTTCTTCTACAACTGATTCTTGAATGACATAGGCAAGGTTAGAATTATTAGTAGAATATCTTCATTCCCTTAAAAATCTAGTTCACAGTAGCCATGTGGAACCTTGTTCTCATTTTTAACATTCTTCTTACCCCATTTATTTTTGTCAATTCCTTTATAAATATGCATCATTTAAATAAGTGGAATTTTTTTCGAATATATATTGATATTTGCTAGACAAACCATCAATTTAATGATTCCTATTTTTCAAATATATCCCTTTTTGTCTTTTTGAAAAGTGTTTTATTGAAATAAAAATATATATTTAGAAACGAGTAAATAAATGTAAAGTCAGATGAATTTGTGGAAATGGAACATACTTGTAACACTAGTACCCAGATCAAGAAACTAAACATGCCCACACTAGGAAGTCCTCTGGTGTGCCCTGCAAGGCACTACCCCAACGGCTACCACTGTCCTCACTGCTGACAGCCTGAAACAGTTTCACCTGGTTTCGTGCCTTACATCAGTGTAATCAGGCAGACTCGTGGGTCCAGCTTCTCAATGTTATGTTTGTGAAATTCTTCCATGTTCCCACTTTGTCTTTCAAGTGAACTTAAGGAAACGCTTGTCAATTTCCACAAAAATAATTCCACGAGGCATCTGATTTTGGATGAAATGAAATGTAAGAACACTGAGGTTTTGAAATTCATCAAATTGTACAATTTTAATTGGATTGTTTTTATTGCAATAAAAACATTTTGAGAAGCTGTTTCAAATGGGGCACCTATTCCAACAGCACTATATATGCTCATTTTTGTTATATTCTCTATATCTTTCATTACAGTTCAAAATTCTCTTCCATAGTTCTTGCACCTACTTTTCATTGCTATTAAGAATAGGATCAACTTTTCATTCTTTTTTTTGGGTTTAAGCTATAGGGAGTGTGCACTCACCAGAGATAGAGGCAGAAACAGAGAGAAGGACAAAGAGAAATCATACCCTGGGAAGATGGCCATACTGCAATCCCTTCTTTTCTTTTGTCTTTCTGGGATTTGGGGCACACACACATGATTTTCATGCTGCCAGATCCAGGACTAGAACCTTGGTCAGCCATGCAGGAATCCACCATCGTAACCACCTGCTGGCCTTTTTCACTGCCTTTTTCATTTTGTTTTTTCTGTATAGAGGAAAGTGGCTTAATTGGAATATTAATCGTTTTGCCACTGATACTTCTGGCAAAACGATTGCTGTATTATGCAGGCAATAGGATGACACTGCACAACAGTGGAGTCAAATTGGAGGGCGTGGGGAAAGTTTGGATCCCAGATCAATCTGAACATGTGGGTCTATTAGGGGTGCCCATAATACTGGCTGGCTGGAAGGCTGTGAGAAGGATCATGACTTGATAAAAACTTGTGGGTACCTGTCTCTCTCTTTCTCTCTCTCCCTTTTAATAAATAAAAGGAATTCTGGTATTACCATAACAGCCATATGAGAAAAATAAAATATTTCAGGAAATGCAATATTAAATGAAAAAAGCAAAATACAAAATTGTATAATCCATAATCTATTTTTTATTTTTCTATTTTAAAATTTTTTATTTATTAAAGCAAAAGTACAGAACATTTAGATTTTTTATTTTTTTCAACGGAGAACTTTATGTTCTTTTTGTCTGTTATATGTTTCTCCCTGCCTATACACATACAGGAATGGCTGCCCAGGTGACTGGATACAAGGTGACACCATACATCTAGATATGGAATAAAGATCAAAGAGCAGACTTGGGTGGCACTTAACATGCATATCGAGATCGAACTGTTCCCAGAGCCTCATTTGGAGATGGCCATGGGGTAGGTGAGAATAAGAGTTGGGAACTCTGGGGAAGACCAGGGTTTCAGGTGGAAATGTGGAGGTCAATGGTATATACCAGAGGGTGAAAGTGATATTTGTATGCCAGCACTTAGAGGGGACATCTAAGAAAACAATGGACCAAGGGTGGAAACCTATCCATGCTGTAAGTGGAGTTAAGTTTAAAAAAAATAAGTTCTGCTCTCCATTCTGAAGTGGAAGAAAATGAGAAGAAACAGCAGAATCAGATCGTCTGGGACTGTACATAGGCTCAACAATCAACACACAGTGCTTCGGGAAGTGGTCCAACTCTGTATTTTCAGTCTGTAAAATGCTGAGGGTATCTTCTGTACTTCCTTCAAATTGTCCCAAGGGTAGACTAAAAGCATAGATACAAGGTTATTTTGTCAGGTGCAAAAGGTCAAACAGAACAGAAGCATCCTTAAAGACTGAACTTTTTATTTTTTTTTATTTATTTATTTATTTATTTATTTATTTATTTATTTATTTATTTTACCAGATCTATATTTATTTATTTATTTATTTATTTATTTATTTATTTATTTATTTATTTATTTATTTAGTGGAAGCAAAGACAAAGAGCATAAAAAAGGGTTAGAAAACTCCACTTAAGGTCATGGAGGACAGAAAAGACTATGTAGACATGAGAATACATTGGAGGAGAGGGGATTGTTAAAAAATAATTGGTGTAATAGATTGCAAAGGGAGAGATATTAGGAGACATTCAGAGGGCGTCTGGAAGGTTGAGATGTTTAGATTTTATTTAGTATTGACCTAAGAGTATAGAATGCCACTTGGAAAAAAAAATGATTCCAGTGACCAGCAGATAGTGAAATTGTTATGTCACTGAACTCCCATGTAGTCGACCATGTTTTGAGTCCCAAACCCAGTGGCTTAAACTCATGCCAAGTGCATGTGCATGTGTGCCCAAAATCCTGAGAGGAGAATGGATTGTGGTGTGGCCATCCCCTTGGGGGTTTATTTCTAGCTTTCTGACTCTCTGTCTATCCAGTGAGCACATGTGACCTATAGCCTAAAAGAAAAAAAATCTCTCTAATTAAGAAAAAAAAAAAGATTCCAGAATCAAAGAAGAGTTCTGGCTAAATGAATTTCTCTTATAGCATAGATTAAGAATGTAAAACATTCAGATCATTTAGCACATTAATTCTCCTTTTTTTTTTTTTGAGAGAGAGAAGATTTTTGCTATAAGGCATGTGGGCTCGCTGTAGAGAGAGAGAAACAGAGAAACGGAAAGTGAGAAATCACCCCCCGGGGAGATGACCATGCCACAAACCCTTGTCCTCCATTCTCCTTTTGGGATTTTTGGGCACACACACACACACAACATGCCAAGTGTAAATTTTAAGCCACCGGATCCAGGATTCACACTATAGTCAATTATGTGGGAGTCCACGGACATATCCACTATACCATCTGCTGGTCCTAAGCACATTAATTCTTAAGCTATATTTTTCCAGGGATACCTAGGGAAGATGAACAGTAAAGCCTAGCTTGGTTACTAAGATCCCGTTCCCTAGTTCAACTACCCAGCTATACTTCATCTCTTTAACATACTGAATGATTATGTAGTATGCCATTTTAACACAAGTTTTCATAGTAGGGAAAAATATGAAATAGTATTCCAACATTAATATTCATATATTTACTGGATAAATGATGTACTAATCCCAAGTGTACCCATCATAGAGAGAAGGGAATTTTCTTCTTACAGATGACTCTTCCCAGGGCTCCCTTCATGTCTCGGTTCCTCAGGCTGTAGATGAAAGGGTTCAGCATGGGGGTCACCACAGTGTACATCACAGCCATGACAGTCTCCTTCACAGTAGAATTATCAGCTGAAGGACATAGGTAGAGACCAATGATCGTCCCATAGAACAGTGACACCACAGAGAGGTGGGAGCCACAGGTAGAGAAGGCTTTTCGGATACCCCTAGCAGAAGGAACCTTGAGGATGGAGGACACGATTCGTGCATAGGACATGATGATGAGTAGAAATGGGATGACAACAACGAGGCCTCCCATGATAAATATCACCAACTCATTAACTCGAGTGTCAGAGCAGGCCAGCTTCAGCAGGGCAGACATATCACAGAAAAAGTGGGGGATCACGTTGTCAGCACAAAAGCACAAACTGGCCATGAGCAGGGTGTGCAACATGGCATGGAACGTGGTCAGCACCCAGGACACTGCCACCAGGCAGAGACAGAGGCTGGGGCTCATGATGGTGCCATAGTGGAGGGGGAAGCAGATGGCCACATAGCGGTCATAGGCCATGGCCACAAGGAGGAAGCTCTCCAGGTCTCCAAAAAACAGGAAGAAGTACATTTGGGCCAGGCAACCTGCATAAGAGATAGATGGGTCTTGGCTCTGCATGTTATTCAACAGCTTTGGCACGGTCACAGAGGAGAAGCAGAGGTCAGAGAAGGACAAGTTGCTGAGAAACAAATACATGGGTGTGTGAAGGTGGGAGTCCAGCCGAATGAGGATGATGATGAGGAGGTTCCCCAGGACGGTGGTAAGGTACATGGCCAGGAACAGGGCATAGAACTGGTTTTGCTGTTCTGGCTGGAGGGGCAAGCCCAGGAGAAGGAACTCTGAGATGGTTTGATTCCCTCCTCTCATAATCGGTCTCTAGTATCTTTAAATGGGGAAAATAATATTCTTAAAAGCCTGAATTGAAAAACAAACATATTTCTATGACCCATTAGGTGTTCTGCAGAAATTCTTGTTTTCACTATTTTATATATATATATATATGTATATGTATCACTCATGTCTATAATGAGACTCTGTATAATCATGACTTATTTTTTCATTTTTCTTTAACATGTAACAAAATTTTACCCTTTCTAAAATACTCTTATCTATTTGCTTTTTTTTTTTTTTTGGAGAGATTTTTGCTATAGGGCGCATGCGCTCGCCAGACAGACAGAGAGAGACATAGAGACAGAAAGTGAGAAATCACCCCCCAGGGGGGATGGTCACGCCACAATCCCTTCTCCTCCATTCTCCTCTCGGGATCTTGGGCACGCACGCACACGCGCCCGGCGTGAGTTTTAAGCCACCGGGTCCAGGACGCGAACCACGATTGACTACGTGGGAGTCCAGCGACATAGCCATTACGCTAACTGCTGGTTCCCTCTATTTGCTTTTGAGACATAGAATGTATTGGTTACCTGCTTGGTTAGTCATTCTCGGTAATCATAATTGGCTCCTGTTCTGTCAGTATCTCACATGCTGATGTACTTCAGGAATTCTTTTCCAAACTCCATTCTCTTATAACTACATAAGCCCTCAATAAAAATTGACCTACTCCAGTGGCTTCAATTAGCATTTAAAACTCAGGTGAAGTCTATCTAACCTGCATAACTTATATCCTAAGGCTCAATGATTATCTTCCCAAGGTTGTATCACAGGAATCTTGAGTGCAGCCGATCCCAAATGAAATTCAGAACTTCCTGCTCCTCTTCCAACCTCATCTTCCTTGACTTCTAATATTTAGTGAAAGAGATCCTGGCTCAGGATCAGCAGACGTTATAATGGTTACATCAGTGGATCCCACATGGCTGACCCTGGTTTGTGTGTCAGACCTAATGGTTTAAAGCTCACACGGGGGATGTGTGCCTGTGTGCCCAAAATCCCAAGAGGAGAATGGAAGAAAAGGTTTGTGGTGTTGCCATGGCCCTGGAAGGTGAGTAATCGCTTTCTGTCTCTCTGGCTCTGTCTCCACTGAGCACATGTGCCCTACAGCAAAAATCTTTGTCTTTAAAAAAAGTAATTTCAAAGAGTGAGAGAGATCAATCCAGGTTCAAATCAGAAACTTGAGAGTTTTATTTTCTCATTTATTTCTCTTACCATCAACATTCAATCTAGTAAGTTCCATATATTCTGCACTTAATTCACTATTTCATCCACTCTTCACCCCATCACCACATTCCTAAACCAGGCTGACATCTTATCTTACCTGGCCTGTGGAAAATGCCTCTCAACTCATCTCCCTCTTCTGTGCTTCAACACTCTTCTCCTGCAACACACTGTATTCACAGTGGCATTCTAAGAGGAAAATCTGATCATCTCACTCTCCTGATTAAATACTTCAGGAGATTCCTATTGCTTATAAAATAAAGGGAAAATACCCTTCAAGGGCACAAAAGGTGCTTCAAAGCCTGGTCCTTGCCTTAGACTGTAGCCTCTTCTCCTCCTACAATGACTTTCATCCCACTCTTCCACAGTGCTGGACTTACAAGTCATAATTTCTTGCCTCCAGTTTTTCACATTTCTGTTCCTCCTCCCTAATAATTTCTGTTATTCTTCCCACTGCCTCCTCTTTGCCTGGCTTGCTACTATTTTTCCATCAGGAAGATTACAGGCTCTGTAGCAGGAGCTGACTCAGCTCAACCCTCCTTATCTCCAGACCAGGTGAGACCTATTGCTCTGTTTTCTGAGCACGTCACGCTCGTTCCACAGCACTCAATGCCCTTGCTCACTTGTTTACAGCCGACTTCTCGGCCAGATGATAAACCCTGTACAGGAAAGGCCATGTCTGCCTGCAGGACTGCAGCAGGACCAGCACCTGCTACAGCACCTGGATGTAGCTAATGTTTCATAAATAAGCTGCCTTTCAGGCTTAGACACACGTTTCCCCATAATTAAAGATAGCAAAATTCTTGTCAAGTTAGAATACTACCAAACTAATTCTTACCAGAACAACAACTTACCTTAACCATTGAGCACCAAATTTTGACACTCTATTATAAACTTTACAAATGTAGTTTTTTGTTTTTTGTTTTTGAGAGGTTTTTGCTATAGGGCAAGTGTACTCGCCAGGAAGACAGAGTGAGACAAAGAGACAGAAAGCAAGAAATCACTCCCCAGGGGGGATGGCCACGCCACAGTCCCTTCTCCTCCATTCTCCTCTTGGGATCTTGGGCACGCGCGCACACATGCGCAAGTGCCAGCGTGAGTTTAAGTCACCAGGTCTGGGACTCGAACTGTGGTCGACTACATGGGAGTCCAACAACAGTCATTACGCTAACTGCTGGTCCCATGAACGTAGTATTTTTTATTCATGGATAATATTAGGGTACCTCAAATATACTATTCTTTTCACTAATTTTGATGACTTAGGCTAATCATTTTGGGCTTAAGTCCACAAGATATCATTGATATTTTTCTGACAAAACATATATGACGATAAGTTTAGAAATGATGGGAGAAGCAGTTAGCGTGATGGCTATGTTGCTGGACTCCCACGTGGTCAACCACAGTTCGCGTCCCGGACCCGGTGGCTTAAAACTCACGCCAGGCGCGTGTGCGTGAGTGCCCAAGATCCCGAGAGGAAAATGGAGGAGAAGGGATTGCGGCGTGGCCATCACCCCGGGGGATGATTTCTCGCTTTCTGTCTCTCTGTCTCTCTCTGTCTGGCGAACGCACGTGCCCTATAGCAAAAACCTCTCAAAAAAAATGATGGGAGAAAAAAAAGAAAAAGGATAATTTCTATCTTCAAGCTTTCACTTGAGTCCTTCCTCATGTATCCATACTCTATGTGATGGTTAATTGTATGCACCAACCTCATTAAGCCCTCACACCTAATTTTAGTCAAACATGAGCCTACACATTGCTGTGAAGGTATTTTCATAATGAGATGATCATTTAAGTCAGTAGACTTTGAGAGAAGCAGGTGACCCTCCATAATGTGGTAGGCCTCGTACAACTAGTTGAAGGCCTAAGAGAAAAAAACTGAAGACCCCTGAAGAAAAAAGAATTGTGTCTCCAGACTGTCTTTGGGCTCAGGACTGTAACATCAACTCTTCCCTAGGTCTCTAGCCTACAGACCTGCTCTGCAGAATTTGGACTGTCTAATCCCCATAATAGCATCAATTATTTCTTAAAATGACTCTCTCTCTCTCTCTTCTCTCTCTCTTCTCTCTCTCTTCTCTTTTCTCTTCTCTTCTCTTCTCTTCTCTTCTCTTCTCTTCTCTTCTCTCTCTCTCTCTCTCTCTCTCTCTCTCTCTTACAAATGCATAAATGCTATGGCTAGGACTTCAAGAGAACTCGGACTCTAATATACCCCAGTGTGCCTCAGTTCTGACAAAGAAAGAAGAGGAACAGCATTAAAAATTTGGGAAGCTCCTTCACTAAAAATACACACTGACTCCTAGCTGATGGTGTTTAATCATTAAGTCTCATAAACAGTTTTACCCTTGGACATTTTTTTGAGAGGTTTTTGCTATATGGCGCATGCGCTCACCAGAGAGACAGAGAGACTAGAAAGTGAGAAATCACCCCCCAGGGGGGATGGCCACACCGCACTCCCTTTTCCTCCATTCTCCTCTCGGGATCTTGGGCATGCATGCACATGCACCCAGCGTGAGTTTAAGCCACTGGGTCTGGGACTCGAACCACGGTTGGCTACATGGGAGTTCAACAACATAGCCCTCACACTAACTGCTGGTCCCACCTTTGGACATTTTATGCTAGCATTACTGTGGGAAGAAACATCCAGGTAAAGTCATACAGCTGGTTTCTCAGTATTTTGCTTCCCCAATCAATGAATCAACTCTTACTTGGTGTCCAAAGAGCAACTAGGATCACAGATTGGAGATATTACTTGTAGATGTTGCCAACGATGATGAAATGAGCTTTATTCATTCCTCACCCCTTATATTACTAGTTCTCACTCTGGACTGGACAAAAGAATCACTTAAGGCAGTGCTGTTAAGATGAAATGTCCTTCTGTGAAAACGCTGATTCTGATTCGGTACTTCAGATTCTACACTTCTGATTAACACTCAGACCATAAAAGTGCAACAGTCTGTGGACTGCAACTGAGTAGCAAAGACATACATTGTCTTTAAATTTTATATCACTGGGGACCAGCAGATGGTGTAATGGTTATGCCACTGAACTCCTAGTCAACCGTGGTTCAAGTCCGAGACCTGACAACTTAAAACTCACACCAGACCCGTGTGTGTGCAAGCATGCCCATAAACTCGAGAGGAGAATGAAGAAGGGATTGCAGCATGGCCATCTTCCTGGGGGGTGATTTCTTACTTTCTATCTCTCTCTGTATCTCCAGCAAGTACATGCACCCTATCAAAAATCTCTCTTTAAAAAAGTAGTTTAAATCGCTGAGTCATTATTAGATAAATTTAATCACAATTTCTTAGAGGAGGACTGTGCAATGTTTTCTTAAGCATCCACAGGTGGTTTTAAAAACAAAACTGCACTAAGAAATGCTGCATTTAAGAAATACTACATTTAAGAAATACTGCACTAAAGCTTATCTCACAGAGCTATTATCCTTGAATAATACAATTTGTGAGACTAATTTGCAGAGCAACTTTCATGAATGCTATTATTAACAAAGATTATAATTGAAAAGCAAGGTACTTCTAGAATGTTGGGAAGTCATAGGAGGAGGAGATGTGGAAAGAAAAAGGTTCTATCTGGAAAGCTGTCCTGCAGAACATCAAAGAACTGGGGAAAACAAGACCTTCAGGCTAGAAGGACGTTCATGGAGGAGCTCATACACTCATCAGCTCAACTTACCCGATATGTCTGAGGGTGACTTCGGTGTCCTGACCCAAGACCCCTGCTCCCTTTTATTCATTCTAGGCATGTGAAGTAGCAGCCTCTGTAGTCATCACCTGTGTCTGCACCAGCCTTCTGACATCTCCCCTTCTTCCCATCCCCAGGCCTAAGGGATGTATCCCTTAGGAGCCTGGAGCCTGGGGGAATTCATTTAAAAAATATAGCAATTATCCAGGACCACTCTAGAATAAATTACCTCACAGTTCTTCAGCATTTTCTGGTTACAGTCACTGATCACACCTGACTATGTGAGGGGAAGGTGGTAAGGGAGAAAATTTCATGGATGGATGCTTAGTCATTGGCGGTTTAGGGGATGGACAATTGTTCTGGTGGCTGGAGCCTTCCTTTTGAAAGGTGAAGAAATATGGTTGAAAAGTCCTAAAACTGGGGCCAGAAGGTAGCATGGTGGTTAAGGCACTGGACTCCCACATGGTCAACCATGGTTCCAGTTTTGAACTGAGGAGCTTGAAACTCACTCTGGGTGCATGTGCATGCATGTCCAAAACCCAGAGAGGAGAATGGAGGAGAAGGGGTTGTAGTTGGCATCCCCTCTCAGGGATGATTTTTTATTTTCTGTCTGTCTCTTCTGTCACTCTGGCAATCACACGTGTCCCATAGCAAAAATCTCTCAAAAAAAAAAAAAAAGCTCTAAAACTAAGCAGAGACCAGATTATAAATGGCCTAAAATATCTTAGGAGTATCAAAGTTAACACGAGAAATCATCAGTGGTCTGTGAGCAGAGTACCATGAAAGATACATGCTTGGAATAGACTTCAAGTAGCTGGCTTTCTCTCTGGAACTCAACTACACACACACACACACACACACACACACACACAAACACATTAAGGAAGATAAACATGCTTCTAACAAGGATCAGACTTTTTTTTTTTTTTTTTAGAGGGTTTTACTATAGGGGAAGTGCACTGGCCAGAAAGACAGAGAGACACAGAGAGGACAGAAAGCGAGAAACCGTATGTCTGCATTCTC
>NW_006204759.1:3632500-3641684 GCF_000334495.1 Tupaia belangeri chinensis
TCTCAGATCTTGGGCATGCATGCACACATGCCTGGCATGAGTTTAAGCCACCGGGTCCAGGACTTGAACCACAGTTGACTATGTGGAAGTCCAGTGATAGCCATTACACTAACTGCTGGTCCCAAGGATCAGACTTCTAAGACCCAACCCTATGAAGATAGACAGAAAGAAGGGGAGTAGAAGAAAATATGAATCCTCCCAGATCATGACCAGTTATTCTTCAGGCCATATTAGAAAGCAAAACCCAGATTCCCACCCTATCCAGTGGCTTTTAGCTCCCTATCTCTCTAGGAAACCTTAATAGCACCTACCACCACTTTCATCCCAATCACTCTCCATGTATGTCACATTACCTTCGAATGCCAAGTTTGGCCTGTCCCCACAATCAATCACAGGCCGAAGCTGATATAATTTTTATTCCAACCCCTATTCCATGTTTTCCTTGCCCTTGGCCATCATCAGATGTATGATGTTCTTTATGTCCTTATAAAACACAAACCCTTATTCTTAGGAAAACTTCCTCCTCTTTGGCCTTGCCTATATTGGATTGTAACAATTTTTATTAACATTTATCATTGGGCATAAAAATACAAAGTGGCAGGAATCAGCAGTTGGCGTAATGGCTACGTTGCTGGACTCTCATGTAGTCAACTGCAGTTCAAGCCCCAGACCCAGTGATTTAAACTCACATCAGGTGTGTGTGTGTGTGTGTGTGTGTGTGTGCCCAAGATCCCGAGAGGAGAATGGAGAAGGGATTGTGGCGTGACCATCCCTCCTGGGGGTGATTTCTCACTTTCTGTCTCTCTGTCTTTTTGGCGAGTACACACGCCCTATAGCAAAATCCTCTCAAAAAAAAAAAAAAAGTAGCATCCAAAGAAGTTCCCAAGATTTCAGACATGGTCCTCCCTACTACTCCGGCTGTGTAGAGCAACCCAGTGTCTCGTTGGTAATTAACACTGATTATCCCAGGTAGAGTGGCAACTCTGCTCTTTGTATGTTGGTTTATATAACAACCAAAACATGGCCAAGTGAGAGGCTCAACTTTCAACTCAGTGATATCACTGGTACATTCTTTCATAGAAGAACACATCCCTTGAGAGTTACACACTTCTGGTATACCATTTTAGATTCTCTCAGTCTCACTCTTATTTCAGCCACAGCTTCAGGAATCAGCTTTAGTAGGCACAACTCATCAACACTTCAAATTTTGTCCATGTGCCCCTTCTGCACTGGGTCTTCTTTGACTCCACAGAAAAAGATTTTCACTGGGAACCTCTTCAGCACTCATATAAATATTAAAGTCTGGGGCCAGCAGGTAGCATGGTAGTTAATCCACTGGACTTCCACATGGCTGACTGCTATTCAAGTCCTTGACCTCATGGCTCTCTCTCTGTCTCTCTCTCTCTCTCTAGTGAACATATGTGCCCTATAGCAAATTAAATAATAATAAATAAAAATTAAATATGCTATAATTTTTAAAAAAAATTAAGGTCTATGATCCATACTGAGTTCATTGTTATAGAGAGTGAGTAGTATAGGTTTTTGTTTTTTTTAATATGGAAATCCAACATTTCCAGCACTATTTTCAGCTGAATTGCCTTTGCACCTTTGTCAAAAATCACTGGATGATACATAAGTGGATCTACTCCTAGACTCTCTGTGCTATTCTATATTCCATATACTGACCTATATTTCTATTTTTTTCTAATACCATACTTTTCTAATTATTGATACTTAAGAGTCTGCATGGCAAAAGACACAGTAATTAGTGTGAATCAACAGCCCTCAGAATGGGAAAATATTTTTGTAAATTATGCATCAGATAAGGGACTGATAACCAGAATACACAAGGAATTCAGGCAACTGTTTGGAAAAAAGATGATCAACCCTTTTAAAAGATGGGAGAATGAGATGAAAAAAAAAAAAAAAAAACTCGTGTGTTGAAAGGGGAACTCTTTTACACTGCTGGTGGGAATGTATATTGGTCCAGCCACTGTGAAGAACAATTTGGAGATCCCTCAAAAATCTACAAATAGAACTACCATATGATCCAGCAATCCTACTCCTTGATATCTACCCAAAGGACAGAAGAATTCTTCACTGGAAAAGTGCTTGCACATCGATGTTTGTTGCCGCACTGTTCATGATTGCTAAGACATGGAACCAACACAAATGCCCCCGTACGGATGAATGGATTGAAAAACTGTGGCACATATACTCTATGGAATACCATTTAGCCATAAAAACCAACAAAACCCTGGCTTTTGACAGAAAGTGGAAGAATATGGAAAATGCACTGCTGAGTGAAGCAAGCCAGGATATGAAGGATCGTATGTCCCCACTTAATACATACCAAGTGTCTGCACTCTATGACTAAAACTGATTGACTAAAGCATGTACAACACAAGAGATGGGTGTGAATACCAGACGTGGCGTGTGTGGAGGAGTGGGGCCTGGAGAAGTAAATTTGGAGGAGAGCTATGGAGGCAGAGTATTGATGGGATGGGGAGGTGTGGTGTTATCTGTTGAAGATATTTTGATCAACTGGACTGGAGAGAAATGTTCACATATTGAAATGTTCACTCTGTAAGCTAAATAATGTGATTGAATATATAAAAAAATTAAAAAGGGAAAAAAAGAGTAAGTCAGAAAATCAGACACCACGAGTTGTCCAATTTTGTTCTTCTCTTTCAGAACTAATTGTGATTTATAATGTCTTTGCCTTTGCATGTAAATTCTACCTTCAGATTGTTGATTTCTACCCAAAAATTCCTTTTGGAATTTTGATTGGAATTTTGTTGTATCTCCAGATCATTTTCTAAAGAGTTGAATATTGAGTCTTCCAGTCCATGATAATGGACCCCAGCCCAACAGGACAGTGAAAAGGAAGAGAAGGTATTACAACATGTTCATACACCATTGGAGGGTGCTTTCTCCCTCTCCCTCCCACTCTCTCTCTCTCTCTTTCTCTCTCTCTCTCTATCTCTGACTCTCCTGGTAAGCACAAGCACCCTCTGGCACATGCAAACACACACACAAAAATTAACTCTTTCACAGATAGTAGAATGGTGGCTAGCAATAACTGATGGTGGAAGCAGATTGAGAAGATGTCAATCAGAGGATACAAAATTAAATAGGAGGAAAAAAATCAAGAGCTCTATTGTACAAATGATGACTATAGTTAACGTTGTAATGTATAACTGAAAATCACTAAAAGAGCAGAAATAAATGGAATTTATTTATTAAATTATTCAATAAATGAAATTATTTAATAATTGAAAACAGGGAAGTAAGAAAAGAAAGTAAGAGAAAATCAATGAAACCAAAAATATGTTCCTAGAAAAGATCAATAAAATTAACATTTTTGTGTGCCCAAGTTCCCGAGAGGAGAATGGAGGAGAAGGGATTGCAGCATGGCCATCCCCCCTAGAGGATGATTTCTCGCTTTCTGTCTCTCTGTCTCTGTCTTTCTGGTGAGCGCATGTGCCCTATAGCAAAAACCTCTTAAAAAAATTAATAAGTCTCTAGCCAGGTTAAGGAAAAATATGAAACATTTGCTAATATCAAGCATGAACGAATGCATGCCACTACAGATCTTATGGACAATAAAAGGCATAAAAACAGACTCATGGACCAATAGAGCAGAACAGAAAATCAAGAAATAAACCTTGTGACGTATGGCCAATTGATTTTTGACAAAGGGAATAAGACAATTCAATGGAGAAAAGTAAGTCTTTTCAGGACCAGCAAATGGGGTAATGGTTACATTGCTGGACTCCCACATAGTGGACCATGGTTAGAGTCCCAAACTGGGGAGCTTAAACTCACACTAGGCATGTGTGCATATGTGCCCAAGATCCTGAGAAGAGAATGGAGGAGAAGGGATTGTGATATGGCAATTCCCCGTGGGGTTTGATTTCCTACTTTCTATCTCTATGTCTCTCTCTTTCTGGTGAGAACACATGCTCTATAGCAAAAACCTCTAAGTCTTTTTGGGGCTGACAGGTGGCATGGTGGTTAAGGCACTGGACACTCCCATATGGCCGACCACGGTTCAAGTGCTGGACCTGGTGGCTTGCTTTCTTACTTTCCCACTCCCTCTCCCTCTCTCTCTCTCTCTCTCTCTCTCTCTCTCTCTCTCTCTCTCTCTGTCTCTCTCTCATCAAATGAAAATAAGTGAATAAATAAAGAAAATTAAATAAATAATTTTTAAAAAATAAACCTCTAAGTCTTTTCAACAAATGATGCTGAGAACCAGATGTTCATCTGCAGAAAAAAAAAAATTGACTCCTCTCTTTCATCATTGACAAAAATCAACTCAAAATGGATCAAAGTTCTAAATTTAAGAGAAAACACACAAATGGCTAAAAATCACATGAAAAAGGCTCAGCATCTCTGGAGACAGTGTGGGAAGAAGATAGGAGAAAGGGGAAAGTGTGAGGAAAGAAATTAAGGAGAAAAATAGAGTCAAGACATTTATGGAACACAGAAATAGATTATTATCTATTGATGATAGTGTGTATCGTGTCCTCAATTGAACTGATGGGAAGTGTGTTCATGTTGGGTAAATTCAAATTACAAACTAAGTGATGTATAGTGATTGAATGTATAAAATAAATTTTTTTAATAAGTTCAATGTCTCTTACTGTAAGGGAAATGCAAATCAAAACCATAAGGAGATATCATTTAACCCAAGTCAGAATGACTCTCATCAGAAAAATAAAGAACAAGTGTTAGTGAGGCTGTGGTGGTGTTGGAGTAATGAGATGAAATAGCTTTTTGAACCACTTTCTCTAATTTTCTGTAATTAGTCTATTTCAATTTTTCATCTTTTCTGAAGTGAGCTTTTATAAATAATATTATCTTTATTAAACATTACCTATAATAAGAAAAAAAAGATTTCATCAATCTGAACAAAGTGATGAATAGATATTTCATCTTTTTGTTGTTGGTGGTTTTTTCCCTTAGGCTATATGCAATTGCGAGGGAGAGAGAAAGAGAGACAGAGAAAGGGAGGCAAAGTGAGGCATCCCCTAAGAGGATGGCCTCTATGCAATCCCTTCTTTATTCTACTCCTGGGATCTTGGGCATGCATACACATGCATGCAGCATGAGTTTCAAGGCATTGGGTCTGGGACTCAAATCACTGTCAATCATGTGGGAGTCCAGCAACTGTAACCACTATGCCATTTGTAAGCTAAATAATGTGACTGACTATATAAAAGAAAATGAAATTTAAAATATAAATAAATAAATAAGTAAAATGGTTCAACTCAAAAACTGACAAATGATATGAATAGACATTACTCAAAAGAAGATATATAGATAACCAATAGGTATATGAAAAAAAATGTTTAACATGGCTAATCATCAGGGAAATGCAAATAAAAATCACAATGGGATATCATCTTACCTGTTAGAACAGCTATTATCAAAGACACAGCTTCAGTAACAGAGATGCACAGTTAAGCCACTGCTTGGAAGGCTGGAAGCTACATGGGAGGTCTGAGTTCAGTTCCCAGGACAATCTAAACACACCAGGTGTAGATACCGACACCTATAATCCTAGCTAATTGGGAGACTTGGGTAGAAAGATGACATTATGAGATCCTGTCAAGAAATTGCTATTTTTTGTCTGCCTCTCTCCCTGGCCTCTTCTCTCTCTAATAAAGGGGTAAAAAGAAAACAAATAGCAAATGCAGGCAAGCATATGGAGAAAGGAGAACTACAATGCACTGTTGGTGGGAATGTAATTTAGTATATCCATTATGGAAAACAGTATAGTTGTCCCTCAAAAAACTGAAAACAGGACTGCTATGTGATCCAGCAATCCCATAACTAGGTAGATACCCAAAGAAAAGAAAATCAGTATGTCATAGAGATGTCTAAACACCAGTGTTTACTGTAACAAGTGTTCACAATAGCCAAGATAGGAAATCACCAAAGTGTCTATCAAAAAATGAATGGATTATAACAAAGTCTCACATACACATATATAGACATATACATACAAAAATATTATTCATATTCAGCCATTAGAAGGAATGCAATCCTGTCATGCAAAGCAATATGTATGACATTATTTTAAGGCACAAAAAAAAAGAAAAATTCCATGTCCTTACTCACATGTTGCAACTAAAGAGGATCTCACAGAAGCAGATACTGGTTACTAGAGGTGGAAGAGAAGGAAACTGGGAATAGGGAGATGTTGGTGAACAATCAAGATTACAGTTAGATAACAGAAGTAAGTCATCTTGTTCCTTAGTACAGTAGCACTAATAGGAGTCAACAATAACCTGTTTATTCTATTTTTCAGATTTTTGCTATAGGGCTTGTGCATTCTTTAGAAAGAAACAGAGAAAAGGGGAAATTGAGAATTCATCCCCTGGGGGGATGGCCATGCCACAATGCCTTTTCTTCCATTCTCCTCTCTGGATTTCAGGCATGTATGCACACATGCCTGGAGTTCTCAAGCCACCAGGTCTGGAACTTGAACTGTGGTTGATCATGTGGAAATTAGTACCTTAACCACCACACCACTTACTGGGATCAACAAATAATTTATTATATGTTTTAAAATAGCTAGAAGAAAGGATCTGAATGTAATAACAAATATTTGAGTTAAGGGGTATGCTGATTACCTTGATTCAATTGTTATATATGTGTTCATATATTAAAAACACACTGCACTCTATAAATATGTACATTTGCTATGTTTAAATTAATAGACACTTAAAATATTATACATTAAAAATAAAACAAACATGTTTTCAATAAATGAAAATTTCAGCCAAGAAGTAGAAACAATAAAATGAACATTTTTAAAACAGAAAAGGGAAAAGGAGTTAGAGAAACACATTTCTAATCCTTCCCACATTTTGTGTTCATCAATCTGTGACCTTTACCAGGGTTCTCAATCACTAAGACTCTGACTAATGAAATCACATTAGCTGATAGTTTCCCAGGAGTCCTTCTGGAACCAAAAAGCTCTTCTACCACAAATTCCAGAATCATTACTGATCCCCAAGACATAGTCCCAGTGGTTCCCACTAACAAGGCCCCAAGAGAGAAAACACCCAAGGGTAAGAACTGGTTAGGAGGCAGAGTTTAAAAAGAACTTTTCCATTTTGCTTTCCTTTGGAGCCTTATCCCTCTCCCAGGGCCTAAAACAAGTCAGAAATTGACATGAAGAAATTGACTTGTCTCTTTAAATTCTCTGAATTGAAAACCCTCTTAGGAAAACCACAGCTAACCCCAACAGCATGACTGGCATTCTGTGGGAGTTCAAGGACATGGATAAGTCAACTAGGTCCAGTGACCACCAAGAAGTGGAGCTTGCATCATCTACCCCAGAGAGTGCCCATAAAGTCAAGGCCAGAGAGAGAACCTCTCTTGAGAAAGAAGTCTAGAAACAGAAAGTGTGAGGTGTTTCCATCTGTTTCCTTTTCAGTATCTTTCTCCCATCCTTCTCCTGTCTACTAGGAGGGCTCATTTTTGAGGCACCCAGACATAGGGATATAGTGCAGCTAGCCGACAGACAAGATCCCAGATTGTTTTCCATCATTTCTTATATAGAGGAGCCCTGTACATCTTTTCTGGGTTGAAAACTGGGTCTGAAAACCTGTTCACCTTCTTCCCAGAAGAAATCACACTGGATTCCATGCCCATTCCAGGGTGAGTACTCTCACATGTCCTTCCTCTGCTCTTACTAAACAGAGACAGGGCTCCTGCTGCCATCTGCTCAAACCTGACTTTATACATGGTGCAACACATGCCTCAGAGAGGGAAAACTATTTAGGAGAAGACCAGGGACTATAACCTAGAAGTCCTGGCTCCTATCTGGTCCCTTTTGCCCATACTTCCTCCCTTGAATGAAGCTTGCTCTCTGATATTTTAGGGATAAGTCAGAGGGGATTTGCTGAGTCCAGTTCACCATCCAGGACCCACTGTAGCAGGCAGCCTAGAACCTTCTTTATAGAGGGTATTGCTGAATCTTTTCATCTGTGGAGTGTGATGGGGTGGAACTCTAGAGTGGAGAGTTAATGCAGGTCAGGCAGGAGGGCCTTGAGAATGGTAATTCAGGAGGACTCTCCAGTGGGCCCCATGGTGACCCTGTCACTCTGAATGTCTCCAGTGTTCAGAGATCATCCCAGAATCTCACCAACATTAAGTAAGCTCTGTCTCCACCATCTAAGGATTGCCAGTAATCATTATACTTTTCTTCCATCCCTAGTCATGACTTGTCTGTAAAAGTACTCCTCTTAAGAGCCTTATATTGAGAAGCAGCTTATGTGAAAAGAAGCATGTCCGTATATGGATTGTTACATTACCTACTTGTCCCATCAACACAAAGGCAAATTTAGCCTCTGCAACAGCCTTGCACTGAACACTTAGCCCTGTGCCTATCTTAAATCATAAAACTTAACCCAAACACCAACATATTCAGAAAATTTAACCCAAACACCAACATGTCTAGGAAGTCTTCCACGACACTTTGCTCATATGGTTGTGTTCTTTTTCAGAAATTCTATAGACATTTGAACTTATTTGTTTAAAAGACATCATTTATTTAAACATATTGAGTACCTGCTATGTGTAAATTATTATAAGTATTATTCTTAAATAAAATTAATCAAATATGTATTTTATCCTTATTGAAAAGTAGTATATACTCCATAGAGAACTGACTGAGCTATATGATAAATATAAGTTCCAAGAAATAGTGTATAGTGGGAATTTAGGGAAGAGAAGAGATTCTTTCTAGATGAGAAAGTTTCAGGTAAGAATTAATCCAGCGGCCAGCATTTGAGTCAAGTCTTGGATTACTCAAGCATGTAAAGTTTAAGGGAAGTCATTGCATGCATCAAAAACTGCATGAGGGGGGCCCGCAGGTGGTGTAGTGGTGACTCCATTTCTTTCAGGGCAACTCCAATTTATTAAACCCACCTTGCTGAGAATTGGTGCCATTTCAAGGAGGCGAGCTGGTCACGTAGGAAAAATTCATGAAATCATGACCCACTGGGACTGACCAATGAGAGAAACAAAAGAGACACCAGAAACCTAAAGTAACTTTTCTGCTGAGAGAAGCAAAGGAGATACCAGAAATAGCTACACTCCCTGTAATCTACAGCCAATGTGTAGCACCTGAGTGCATTCCTTGACCTCCCCACCCCCCTCACCCCCC
>NW_006204759.1:3641715-3642278 GCF_000334495.1 Tupaia belangeri chinensis
CCCCCCCCCCCCCCCCCCCCCCCCCCCCAAAGAGCCAAATAAAAACCCAGCCTAATTAACACCGGGGCTCTCAACTCTGACCTGCTGTGCCAGTGAGACTGGGAGTCTTGGCTGGAGCCTGAATAAAAGCGACCCTCATGTGCTTACATCAGAACGGCTCCCTGCTGGTCTTTGGGAACTTCATGACTGGGGCACAGTAGTGGTTAAGGCACTGGACTCCCACATGGCTGACTGGTTTGAGTCCCAGACCCAGAGCCTTGAAAATTGGGCCGTGTATGTGTGTGTGCCCTAAATCCTGACAGGAGGATGGAGCAGAAAGGATTGTGGCATGGCCATCCACTCTGGGTACATGATTTCTCACTTTCCCTCTTTCTCTCTCAGTATGCAAATTCACAGTTCAATCTAATCCTTGTGTTATAAGGAACTCAAGAGGAAAAATAAGGAGTAGTTACTCTTTAATATAACATCTATAAAACCCTGTTATTACTCATTGATTGGTCATTTTGCAAAGTGTGAATCAATTACCAATTGTATCAATCATAGATAATCCTTCGAATAATTCC
>NW_006204759.1:3642291-3653819 GCF_000334495.1 Tupaia belangeri chinensis
TCCCAAAAGATGTCATCTTAGAATTTAAAGAACATTGAGCAAGAGATAGGGAATCAAGGATGGGAAAAAAGCTAAATATATAGGAAATAAATGGAAAATTATTTGTTGATGATAACACATATGTTGTGCTTGATTGAGCCAATATATAGTGTGTTCTGGATAGAAAATCTCATTTTATATGCTGTAATGATGTATAGTGAATGAATGTAAATAAAGAAATTTAAATTTTAAAAAAGTAAAAAGAAAAGAATTTAAAGAACATCACAGAGATGACCACATCCAAGTTCACTCCATGTGGTAGCTCCTCCACAGTTTCCCAATGGACTGAAGGCACACAGCTGAGATCTCATTTGGGAGGTTGGTCACCGAGATAGCCTCACATTGGAGATGTCCTCTTGCTGCAAGAGGGTTCACTAAGGTGCATGTTACCTGCTTTCAACTGTAGGTCAGTCTGCAGTCACTGCCTTGACTGCAAGCCTGGGTAGAAGGGTCTTTATGGAAGGGTCTCCATAACCTGGAAGGGCTGGTGGCCTTCTGTGTCTTATAAGGACCAAAGCAATAAAAAGCAGGGTCAAGAAGTCACTATCACACCTCTCAGGTTGCAAATCAGAGGTTCTCTATTCTTGCTGGACACTAGAACCACTTAGAAAGATTTAATGAAGTACCCATGCCCATGTGCAATCAATTAAAAACAATCAGCAGTTTGGGTGACAGGCCCAGGCATCAGTATTTCCTTCCTAATGCTCCCCAAATGATTCCAGTAAGCATGAGGTCTAAAACTCTAGTTTACCTGAGGATTAGGAATTTCAGGTGGAAATACTGAGCTCCAAACCTTTCTAAGATAGCTTCAATTTCAGTAACTTTTCTGTGTCATCATTTAAACTATTTTACTCTTTTCCTTTCAGAATTATCAATAAAAGTAAGAGGAGAAATGAGTATGTCTTAAATATAAGGGAATGGAAAGATAGAGCTGTCATTCGGAGCTGTCATTTCAGCGGAGTTCTGAGACAGCAGTGATCAGGTCAGTGTTTTGAAAAATTCTGTTGTATGGGTCTCAACATCAGAGATTCTTATTTAGTGGCCTTGTGGTGGAGTGTGGGCATCAGTTTTTTTCTTTTCTCTTCGTGTGTGTGTGTGTGTGTGTGTGTGTGTGTGTGTGTGTTTACCATAGGGCATGTACACTCACCTGAGACAAAGAGAGGAAAAGTGAGAAATCACCTCCCCAGGTGGATGTCCACACCACAATTCCTTCTCACAATTCTCTTGGGATCTTGAGCACACTTGCACAGATGTCTGGTGTGATTTTCAAGCTACCAGGTCCAGCAATTCAACCACAGTCTGCCATAAGGGAATCCAACATCTTAACCACCACACCACCTGCTGGTACCCCATCAGCATTTTTTGAAAGCTCCCACATAATCCTAATGAGCAGCCACTGCAATACACTTGATTCATAGTTTGTGAGTAGTTTGCCTTTACTTCTATAGTTGATGTTGGTAAGCCCCAGTCACACTACACACAATACAGTCTTCCTGCTTTTACAATGGTGTCTCACCTGAAGACTACACTACATCAGCTTGTCTGGTGACATCCATTTGGTCCTGCCTCTTCTGCTTCTCAGATTCACACTGAGACCACACCACCAACTGTGTACTCACTCCCCGTTTTTAAGCACAATAGATTTAAAAACCTTTTTGGTAAGTATATCCCTAGATGGTTGATCAGGCATTACTGCCACAGCTCTCTGATTTCTGGGATCTCCTTGACCACACCTGCTCCTGAATGCACGGCCTCAACTCAGGCTCTGACAACCCATTCCCTTCTGTTACCAGACGCCAACTGCTTCCCATCATCTGATGCCAACCTAGTCTGTACAAGGGCATGATGTTACTCTTCATAAGGCTCTTACACTGCTCATTCCATGGGTCATAGAGTTATAGCTAGTTTTGATCATGAGCTTGATATAAAATCTGAAAGACTTAGTAGACTAACTTTCTAAGTGCATATGTCTGCTTCATTCGAGGATGTCTTCTTGAATTGTTCCATCAGTCAGTCTACCAGGCCTGACTGAGTTAAGGAAAGTGGAAGACCAGTGACTGCATCATGCAGAATGCTAACTTCTATGAACCCACAAGCCATGTTTATAACTTTGAGCTTAGAAGTTGCAGAAAATAGAAAGTAAATAATATATTTTTTAAGTTACGCATTTTTTTTTTTTTGCTATAGGATGCATGCACTCACCAGACAGACAGAGAGAGACAGAGAGATAGAAAGTGAGAAATCACCCTCTGAGGGGGATGGCCACGCCGCAATCCCTTCTCCTCCATTCTCCTCTCAGGATCTTGGGCACGCACGTACACGTGCCCAGCGTGAGTTTTAAGCCACTGGGTCCAGGATGCGAACCACAGTTGACTACATGGGAGTCCAGCGACATAGCCATTATGCTAACTGCTGGTCCCTTAAGTTATGATTTCTAAACATATAATCAATGTATATATGTGGGCTACAATATGGATTTTGAAGGAATGCATACAGTGTATAATAATCAAATAAAAATGCTGATAGATTCATCTTCAGCATTGAATATGGCATTATGTTATGCACATTTGTTAATAGTATGACTCATGTTTTTGAAATATAAATTGTCCACTTTTTAATTTCTATTTATTTATTTTTATTTTTGAGAGATTTTGCTATAGGGCACATGCACTCCCCAGAGACACAGAGAGAAAGAAAGTGAGAAATCAACCCAGAGGTGTGGAGGCCATGCTGCAATCCTGAGTTTTAAGCCACTGGGTCCAGGATGCGAACCACAGTTGACTACATGGGAGTCCAGCGACATAGCCATTATGCTAACTGCTGGTCCCTTAAGTTATGATTTCTAAACATATAATCAATGTATATATGTGGGCTACAATATGGATTTTGAAGGAATGCATACAGTGTATAATAATCAAATAAAAATGCTGATAGATTCATCTTCAGCATTGAATATGGCATTATGTTATGCACATTTGTTAATAGTATGACTCATGTTTTTGAAATATAAATTGTCCACTTTTTAATTTCTATTTATTTATTTTTATTTTTGAGAGATTTTGCTATAGGGCACATGCACTCCCCAGAGACACAGAGAGAAAGAAAGTGAGAAATCAACCCAGAGGTGTGGAGGCCATGCTGCAATCCCTTCTCCTTCATTCTCCTCTTTGGACATTGGTCCTGAAGTGAGTTTCAAACCGCTGGGTCTGGGAATTGAACTACAGTTGGCCACATGGGAGTCCAGTGCCTTAACCACTATGCCACCTGCTAGCCCCAGTTGTCCACGTTTCTAACTCTACTGTGATATACCATCCTACAAGCTTTCCCCCTCATTTATACACATTCTTGTAACCATTAAGGATTTTCTCTCAAAGCTACCCACAAACTCCCAAAATAAATCATTTTAAATTAAGCTGTTAATTAAAATCTAGTATAAGAATTTAAGTAACAACAAGAACACTAGCCATTTATGGAATGAGGAATTTTGCATACATACTTTAGAGGATGGGCCTACGTCTTCAGAAATGTACTTGGCAGGTCTTTCTTATTTTAATTATTGTTTTAACTTATTTTATACATTCAATCACTATACATCACGACAGCTTGTAAAATGAATTTACCCAATATGAATACACTTCACACCACTCCAATGGAAGATACACAAGAAATCGTCCATTTCTGTGTCCCTTAAATGTCTTGCCTCTCTATTTTTCTCCTTTATTCTCTCACTCTCCCCCATCTCATACCCTCTTCCCATACTGTCTCCAGTATCCATAACCATTTTCTATGCTTTTACATCCTCTAATCTTTCTGTTTCAGCCATAGTGTACAGAGAGTCTGTATATATTAAGTGGAGACATACAATGTTTCTCTTCCAAAGCCTGATTTGCTTCATTCAGCAGTAAATTTTCCAGATTCGTCCACTTCCTATCAAATGCCAGGGTCTTATTGTTTTTTAAGGCTGAGTAATATTCCATAGTATAAATGTGCCACACTTTTTCAATCTATTCATCTATTTATGGACATTTGGGCTGAATCCATGGCTTAGCAGTTGTGAATAATGCCACAATAAACATAGATTGACAGCACTTTTCCAACTGTTTTCCTATCCTTTGGATAGACACCCAGGAGTGGAATTGCTAGATCATGTGGTAGTTCTATTTTCAGGTCTTTGAGGACCCTCCATATTGTTCTCCACAGTGGCTGTACCAATTTACATTCCCACCAACAGTGTAGGAGAGTTCCTTTTACCACAGCCTAAAGAGCACTTACCATTTTTTTGTTATTTTAATCTTTGCCATTCTGACTGGGGTTAGAGTGGTATCTCATTGTGGTTTTTATTTTCATCTCCCTTATGATAAGGGATAATGATCATTGTTTCATACGCTTTTTGATTGTTTATATGTCTTTCTTAGAGAGTTGTTTGTTCAGCTCATTTTCCCATCTTTTAATTAGGTAGATGTTTTATTTTTTTATGGCCGCTTGAGTTCTTTGTGTATTTTGGTTATCAGTCCCTTATCTGAAGCATACTTTACAAAAATATTCTCCCATTCTGAGAATTGTATATTCACACTAATTACTGTGTATTTTGTTGTGCGGAAACTTCTTAATCTAATGTAATCCCTCTTGTCTATTTTTGGGATGACTGTCTCTGAAATCCACAATCATGAATATCTTCTCTCTGATGCTTGCTGTAACCTGATGTGACCTTCACTATTTCCAGAAGCCTATAAGCCTATGTTATGTTTTCCAATGATTTCTAGTTTCTCAGGAAATAGTAAGTTTTCTATCTAGAAATCTGTTTATTTGTTTGAGTTGATCCCTCAAAGAAAAATAGGGAAATTCTATCTAAATCTTACTACATTTAAAAGGAAGCCTGCTTATATCTTAGTGTATTTTCCCAAATATTCTGGTCCTTTCAGCTAGCAGATGAGAGGGAGGAGGTGATGGTGGTATAAATCATCTCAGCCAAGAGCAGAAAAAAGCCAATGAATGAGGTGTACGCTGAGGAGCAGGAAAACAGTCACCCAGACAACCAACCACATTCTTACCACAGGCTTTGAGCAGATGAATTGATTAGACTAATATATGTTCTCCTGGGACATTATTTTACAGGAACTCATGGAACCAGAAGTTGGGACTAACAGGACAGCTGTTGCTGAGTTCATTCTACTGGGCTTAGTGAAAACAGAAGAGCTACAGTCTCTGGTCTTAGTCCTCTTCCTCTTGGCCTACCTGGTCACAATTGGGGGCAATCTTAGCATTCTGGCTGCCATATTGGTGGAGTCCAAACTCCACACCCCCATGTACTTCTTCCTGGGGAATCTATCAGTGGTAGATGTTGGGTGTATCACTGTCACTGTCCCTCCTATGTTGGGTCGTCTGCTGTCCCACAAGCAAACAATATCCCATGGTGCCTGCCTCTCTCAGCTCTTCTTCTTCCACCTTCTGAGTGGGATAGACTGCTTCCTGTTAACAGCCATGGCCTATGACCGATTTCTGGCCATCTGTCGGCCCCTCACCTACAGCACCCGCATGAGCCAGACAGTCCAGAGGATATTGGTGGCTGTGTCTTGGGCTTGTTCCTTTACCAATACACTGACCCATACTGTAGCCATGTCTACACTCAACTTCTGTGGCCCCAACGTGATCAATCACTTCTACTGTGACCTCCCACAGCTCTTCCAGCTCTCCTGCTCCAGCACCCAACTCAATGAGCTGCTAATCTTTGCCATGGGCTTCATGATGGCAGGAGCACCTGTGGTTCTCATCGTCACCTCTTACATCCATGTGGCAGCTGCAGTGCTCAGGATTCGCTCTGCTGAGGGCAGGAAGAAGGCCTTCTCCACATGTGGCTCCCACCTCACTGTGGTTTGCCTTTTCTATGGGACAGGGATCTTCAACTACATGCGTCTGGGTTCAGAGGAAGCTTCAGACAAGGACAAAGGGGTTGGGATTTTCAATACCGTTATCAACCCCATGCTGAACCCACTTATCTACAGCCTCAGAAACCCCGATGTTCAGGGTGCTCTCTGGAGGGTACTTGTGGGGAGGAGGTCACTGACCTGAGAAATGATAGAATCCCTCCTTTTCTACCTTTTCTGGACTGAAGAAAATTTCCTATGAAGGCAGTAATTAGAAAAAAAGTGTCCTGTAACCATATTTTTCATCTCCTGATGCCTAAAGATTGGTGCTATGTGTTTGACCTATAAGGACACCTTATATAATTAATCCATTTACTCATTCAACAAATATTTATTGAATTATTTCTATGATGTAGACAGTCTACTAGTGCATCAGTAAACAACATAGACAAAAGTCTGTACACTCATGCAACTCACAGGCATAAAAGTAGGCAGAATAAATAAGCATCAAATACAGCACATCCCATGGTAATCAGTGCTACAGAGAACAATGAAGATGGGGAATATGAAGTTGGGCACTGCTGAGCAAGCCTTCTGGGCCAGTGACTGCCTGGTTTCTGGCTTAGCCCCCTTTCTGGATAGAGCTGAACCTTGGTAGACTATGTGTCCTACAGGGACGGGTCATTTAGTTCATCACAGTTTAAGAATGGCCACTGCAAATTCTCTTGTGGGAATATGAAATTCCTTCCAGATCAAAATGTGAATAGATTTTTTAAATATGACCTCAGTGCCAAAGGTTATTTCATTCACCTGTTTGCCTTTTACCTCCAAGAAGATCAGCTCCATCTTTCCATTAAGAATACTGTGTGATGTTTAAGGGACAGCAAAGGACTAGAGAGAGAGACCTCTTTCAGTAAAAACTACATCCATCAGTGCATATGTCATGTATTTTAAGGGCAAAAAAGAGATGTTCCATCTCCATCCTCTTCCATGTCTATTTCTCTTACTTGTTGCCGCCTTCCTCACACATATAATAAAGACTTTGATTAAAGTAGACATTCTCATTGTCATCTAGTCCTTAGATTTCTGATATAGAATAACCAAAGCAATCTTCTCTTTCAGAGTCTTTTTTCTCCCAAACCTCCTTGCCCAGGAAAAACATGTCCATAAATGTAGTTAATGTAGTGCAATCCTTCTTCCTGCAATTTTCTGCCCCTGAAGGGGCTTGGGTACATGTATGCATGCCTGCATGTTGCCACAGAGCAGGGATTTGAATCCCAGTTAGCCTTGTGGGATCCGGGTATAGAACCAGCCAGCATTGCTTCCATCTGAGCATTCATTCCTTTCCTGCTTTCTATCTGTTCTCTGAGACCAAAAGGTTTCTTTAACAACAAGGGGTCCTTCTTTTCTTTCTTTCTTCCTTTGTTTGCTCCTTCTTCCTTCTTTTCTTTGTGCTTTCTTCCTTCCTTTTTTCTTTTTCTTTCCTTCATATACTGACATGATTATTTAAAGTACACCACACATATTAAAACTTGTTTTATACACATATATTAAAACTTGTATTTAAGTGTGTTTTGTTATCTCTGCTACTATTCCATTCACTTCCTAAATGTATTTCAAGTACACATAATACCTTTTCTACCTTTATGTTCTTTTCTTTTTCATTATCCTATTTCTAACCATTCAACTTTTAGTGATGCCTCTTTCTTTCTTTTCTTTTCTTTTTCTTTTTTTTTTCATAAGGCACATGCACTTACCAGAGAGAGAGAGAGACAGAGAGACAGACAAAGAGAGAGGGAAAGTGAGAAATTACCCCCAGAAGGGATGGCCACTCCACAATTTCTTCTCTTCCATTCTCAGAATTTTGGGCACACATACATATGCAACCAGCATGATTTTCTTTTTTTATTATTAAAGACATATTTTATTCTGTTTCTATTTCTTTTTACTTCAACAATCATTTTATTTTGAAGTAATGTTCCATAGAAAATGTGTAACAATGGTCCCTTTCTCTTAACCTCTTTTTTTATATATGTAATTCTTTTTAAGTCTCAGGTCTCCAACCACAGTCAGCCATGGCCAGTCCAGTGCCTTAACCATGACTCCACCTGCTGGCCTCCAGTGATTCCTGTTATAATGTTACTCTATCGTGTCATTGGAAAAGTCATGACACATTTTTGTATAGAAAAACAAAAAAAAAAGTCATGAATTTTTCAATGATCCAATATTAACACAGTCCTACAGCTCCAATAGGAGCATATCCTCATGTTGGTTTTTATCCAGCCTTCAGCCCATTCATTTCTTTTTTTTTTAAATGTTCCTCACTTTATTCTTTTTTTAATTAATTTTTAATTTATTTTTTATTATCATCATAATCTTGTTTATATTACATTGGATTACATATAACTTTACAGTGTATTACATTGCTTTTTCAAAAGGGAATGCCATGCATGTCAGTCAATACAGAGACATTAATCTCCCCACTTCATCATTCAATATCTTTTCAATGTTTTTCCCAATCATTATTATTATTATTCTAATTATTTTTTAAACAGTCAATCACTATTTCTCATTTTGCTTGTGAAAAGACTTTACCCATCATGAAATACTTCTCAGACCAATCCAGTTGAGAATACTATATATGCCATCATCAACTGGTAATAAGCCATATCTGTTTCCTCTAACGTCCTGCTTGCCCATTCACTTCTGAGTTTTACAACAATGGTCCCCAGGTCTTGGCATTGCTTCTTCATTTAAAAAAAATTAAACTCTTCTTAAATTCATGATAGAGCATGCACACTTGAGAGAGTGAGAGAGAGAGACGAGAGAGATAGAGAAGCACCTTCCAACAGTGCCTCGTCACAGTGCAATCCTTCTTCCTGCAATTTTCTACCCCTGAAGGGGCCTGGGTACATGTATACATCCCTGCATGTTGCCACAGAACAGGGATTTGAATCCCAGTTAGCCTTGTGGGATCCGGGTATAGAACAAGCCAGCGTTGTTTCCATCTGAGTATTCATTCCTTTCCTGCTTTCTATCTGTTCTCTGAGACCAAAAGGTTTCTTTAACAAGCAGAGTAGTTGAATTTTCTCTGAGATTTATCTTCTTCTATTCCCAAATATAAATATACTTATTTTAAAATTATTCAGGGCTAGCTCCCTAGGCTAGTAGTTAAGGGACCCATATCTCATATGACTATGGTTCGAATTCTGGCCACAGCAACTTGAAATGAACACCTGGCACATGTGCATGCTTACTCCAAATCCCAGAAAGATGTAGAAACAAGAAATGGGATTGTAGCATGACCATGCCCCAGTGAGGGGTGTGCTCTTTCTCTTTTTCTCTTTCTCTCTCTCAGTCTCTTTCTGGCAAGTACACACTTTGGTCTCTGGCAAAAAAAAAAAAAAAAATTAAAATAATAAAAAAATGAGCCCCAGCAGTTGGTGTAGTGGTCAAGGTGCTAGACTACCATGGCAGATGTCATTCGAGTTCCAGAACCAGAGACTTGAAAGTCACACTGGGCACGTTGTGTGCATGCTCAAGATTCAAAGAGAAGACATAAAAACAGCATGGTATTGGCACAAAAACAGACTGGTTGACCAATGAAATAGAAGAGACCCCAGAAATAAATCCCAAAGCTTACATCCAACTGATTTTTTACAAAGGTACCAATCAATCCATTGGAAAAGGAAAAACTCTTTTGTAAATGGTGATGGAAAAACTGGATATCCACCTGCAGAAAGATGAAACTGAATCGCCATCTTTCACTATTAACAAAAATCAACTCAAAATGGATCAATGATCTGTACCTAAGATCTCAGACTATAAAACTCCTGGTGGAAAATACAGAGGAAACTCTGAGAGACATTGGGGTAGGCAAAGACTTCTTAAATAAGACTCCCATAGCACAGGCGATAATCCCTAAAATAGACAGGAGGGACTATATCAGATTAAGAAGTTTCTACACAGCAAAGGACATAGTAACAAGACATGGAACCAACCCAAATGTCCACAAACAGATGAATGGATTGAAAAAGTGTGGCACATATACTCTATGGAATACTACTCAGTCATTAAAAGAAAAAAAAAAAAGACCCTGGCATTTGATAGAAAGTGGTCAGATATGGAGGATCTATTGCTGAGTGAAGCAAGCCAGGATATGAAAGAAAGATATTGTATGTATCCACTTAATATATACCAACTATCCACACTTTATGGTAGAGATCGAAATATTGGAGGGCATAAAAGCAGTGAAAATAGTTATGGATGCTGAAGACAGTGTGGAACAGGGCAAGAGAAGACAAGAGAATAGAGAAGGATAGCAAGAGACTAAATAGAGAGGCATGACATTAGTGGGACACAGAAATGGTTTATTACCTATTGATGATAACATGTATAGTATTATCAGCTGGACTAGTCTAAGAAGTATTTCATGGTGGGTAAATTCTTTTCACAAGCAAAATGATATATAGTAATTGAATCTTTAGAAATAATGAGAATAATAATAATCTGAAAAAAATGATGAAAAGCTATATGATGATGATGTGAATAGTAATGTCTTTGTCTTGACTGATATAGTATTCCTTCTGGAAAAAGAAATGTAATATGCTATAAAGATATATGTGATTCAATGTAACATAAACAAGACTATGATAATAATACATAAAATTTTTAAAAATTAAAAAAAAAATAGATTCAGAGAAGAATGGAAGAGAAGGTATTATAGTGTGATCATCCCCCAAGGGAGTGATTTCTCACATGTGCTCTATAGCAAAAATTTCTCCAAAAACTAATAATTAAAATAAAATAATTTAAGAATACTATACCTGGGAATCAGCAGATGGCATAATGGTTATGTTGCTACACTCCCACATGGCTGACAATGGTTTGAGTCCCAGAACCATAAGCTTGAAACTCTCTCCAGGAATGTGTGTGTGCGTGCCCAAAATCCTGAGAGGAGACTGAAGGAGAAGAGATTGTGGCATTGACAACCCCCCTGGGGGTTATCTCTCTCTTTCTGTCCCTCTCTGTCTCTCTGACAAGCACACACAACCTATAGCAAAAATCTCTCTCAAAACAAGCAAACCAAAAAAAGGGAAAAAAGCAAAGCAGAGACCAAATTGTAAATGGCCTAAGATATCTTAAGAGTATCAAAGTTTACACAAGAAATCATCAGTGGTCTTTAAGCAGAGTACGACCATGAAAGATACATGCTTGAAGTAGACTCAAGTAGCCAGCTCTCTCTCCACCAGGTCCGGGATGTGAACCGCGGTTGACTATGTTGGAGTCCAGCGACATAGCAATTACGCTAACTGCTGTCCCATCTAAAGTGAATTTTTATAAATAATGTCTTATTAAACCTTACCTATTTTGTCCAGTTTTACAAAGAAGAAAAAAAAAAAAAAAAAAGAAGTTCATCAGTCAGAACAAAGTGATAAGTAGATACTTCATCTTTTAATGTAATTGTAATTATTTTTCTTCATCAGTATTATTTAATATAGTTGCGTCTTCTTTCTTTCCCTTGATTGAGTTAATTTGAAAATTAAGTTCCAGGCCTGCGGGCCCCCCTCCCCTCCCGACCCTCCCATGCCCCCACCCTCACCTAAGCACCTGCGTGGGGCCCCC